>NC_136937.1:2663753-2693753 GCF_949987615.1 Pollachius pollachius
ATATCCTCCACACATGCACACACACCCCAGTGGCTCGTCAGCAGCAGAATACAGAACTCATAAAAAGGCCCCCCCTTCTCTCCCCCCACCCGGCTATTTGAAGGGTAGAGAAGGGGGGGGATAGGGGACACAGGTAGACCTGGGACTGCACTCCTGAGGGAGGGGGGCTTCTGTGTTAGTGTGTTGCATATTTCCCCACTTGGGTGATGCACGGCAGCCAATCTGCGCCAGAACGCTCAGCACACACCAGCTTGAGGTGGAGAGTGAGGGAATTAATGAGTCAGCCGATTATACAGGAGGATGATTAGGGGGCCAGATTGAATGAGCCTGGTTTGGCCAGGACACCGGGGAAACCCCTACTCTTTGCGATATGTGCCCTGGGATCTTTTATGACCTCAGTGTGACTGAGGTCATAAAAGATCCCAGGGGATCCAGGACCTGACTGGTCCTCGGTTTTACGTGTCCTCTGAAGGACGGCGCCTTCCGCAGCACAGTGTCCCCGTCACTGCACTGGGGCATCGAGATTGATGTTAAGGCCAGAGGGAAGAGTGCCACCTATTGGCCACCACCCGACACCACTTACAGCACCTGGCATTCCCAGACTGTCTCCCATCCAAGTACTAACCAGGCCCGAACATGCTTAGCTTCCGAGATCAGACAAGATCGGGCGTGTCCATGGTGGTAAGGCCGTTAAGAATGCACAATATGCGATATTGTACTGTTTAAATGCAGTCCATTTACCGTTTACCACTTAAGACGACCTGCTCTGCATGTCTAGCGCGGGCGTTGGAGTATAAACCAACGACTCCTTCGTCATCCATCCTGACCTCACATTTTAAGCAACAGAGGTAACTTTGTAAATTTCTGCTTAATCTCACGATCGACATCCAGCTAACATCATCCACGTTGACTTTGAGGAGAGGCTTGGAGGTAAACTTGTGATGCGGACGGCGGCCATGTTAGTTTCTTGAATAAGAAGTACACAGTAATCAGTTCCATGACCTCCTAGTCTCTTACACAGCGGGTCATATGTTTCACAAGTTTCTTGTTTTAGCGCTCCACAAATCAAAAGAGAGCGTAGAGTACTTGAGAATATTACCACATGGGTTTAAATCTGTATGCGAGGGGTCAGGATAGAAAGAGTCAAGCAAGCGTTTGCTAGACATCATTATCGATTCTGTATAAATTGAGCACTTGTAGTTGAGCAGAGAGGAAACAAGGAACTGTACCTCAATTGTGTTACTTTACTATGAATTGTTATTTAGTGAAACAGAAAGCCAAATTATGATTCAAATAGTTTCAATGCGAGTTGAGATACAAGTTTGTAAAACTTTTGACACAATTCCAAGAGAAATATGCACGCATAAATATCCTTATTTTCTTATTTATATCCCATATCTCCATGTTGTTGTTTTTTTTTTTACATGCACAAAAATAAATGTATATTTCCAGCTCCTACAGCGACTCAAAGCCCTTTAAAATGAACACCATTAATTCAACCCCTCACACCTTGATAGACCAACACGGTGTCAGCCAGGGAAAGGCCGCTAAAGAAAAGCACAGACAGCAAGCGGTGAGGGGAGACTCAGAGATACATAACTTTGTTTTAGCCTGGAGTCGCCGAGGAATTGATCCAGCAACCCTCCCTCCAAATAACAGACTTCAGCTTTAATCCCTACGCCAATGAGCAGTGGATGTGAGTGCGTTTCCACGATTATCATGATAATTGCAGGTAATAACAGATACCCCCTCAAACCGTTTTTAGAATTACACATGCATAAAGAGCTTTCACTGCGGTAGTTGCACATCTAATGTCACCTAAAAGAGCCCAAAACTAATCCTGTCTGCACTGAACACTGTACTGCACCACATAGATCCGTGTGTGTGTGTGTGTGTGTGTGTGTGTGTGTGTGTGTGTGTGTGTGTGTGTGTGTGTGTGTGTATAAATAACCGTTCCATGGCAAGCTGCTAAGAGCCCTAGTGCAAATAGTCAAATCATTAATGCTAGACAGAGTCATCCAATTACTATGCACCAGTGATAATAACTGGTGTAGACATTTAGGCCTACATCATTAACACATCCAAAATAACAACAACAACAGATGGTGGAGCGAAATTCGAAGCTTAACTCGTTTTTTTTTGGGTTGCGTTGTGTTTTTTCCGATTTCTTTCTCTCTGTGTGTGTGTGTGTGTGTGTGTGTGTGTGTGTGTGTGTGTGTGTGTGTGTGTGTGTGTGTGTGTGTGTGTGTGTGTGTGTGTGTGCGCACGCGCTTGCGAACACTTTGCGATGCAAGTCCATGAACTGGATCCTCTAGGCACTTCTTCCTCCACTAAAATAATCACAGCCTAATTGGCTCGCTTAACTTCACAGCAATTACAGCGGGTACCAAACCGGGCAGAACGCACAGTACACACTCTGTGTTTTTCGGTTTATTCTTCTGCTAGGCGATATATACTTCTCTTCATCGGTCGAGTTTGATTTTTTTTTTAATGCGTACGCGCAAGACGACCGTTTTCCCAATCGCCTCTTTGTATTAACAAACAAAGGCCTAATTTGCAGTGTTGCGGCACGTGAGCATTGGCCTACGCATAAATAATCCATCCGGCCTCCATTAAGACGTCCTAGGAAGGATCCGTCCTTCCGTTGTTCAAAGTGTCTTTTATCGCCTTTTTGGTCTTTTATCGGACGGTGTTTAGGGAACTGTTTGTTTTCCTGACACTTTGACAACTCCGACTATGACGGCGTGTCTCCGAAGGAACTTATTTGTTCCGATTGTTCGTCTTGTTAATGCATACAATACCGTTTTTAGCACGCGACAGTGGCTCATGATTATGATTATCTGGGAAATAAAATAGTGGAGGTGGTCAGGCTTTTGGTTACCGCAAATGACCGTACGACGGCGGCACGGCTAGAGGTCAATGCACTGTTGCAGAAGAAGAAGAAAAAGATGAAGAGGAAGAAGAAGAAGGTGACGAAGAAGATATAGAAGAAGAAGAAGGTGGGAGGGGGTAGAGATGAAAAGAGAACACAGAAAACAAAACAAGAGACAGAGCGAGAAAAACATAAATCAACAACTGCAGCATCGGCAACAACAATAACAACAAAACCCCCTGTGATAGCTCCCTGTTAGCGTGTTAATCAGATACAATATCATTTGTCTGGGATTCTTCCCTTGCTTTCTTTGTGTGGAGAATTCCCTTTACAATACAACTGAGCTGACTGCAGAAAAGTTGTTCCCCCCCCCCCCCCCCCATCTCCTACAACCCCGGTAAGTATATATAAGAAAATCTGAAGTTTTTAGTTGATTTTATTTTTAAAAGGGTATCACTAATGAGCAAGGAGGAAGTGGAGATGGAGGAGCACGTTTTTAGATATGTTCCTTCATCTTAAGAGTCAGGGCGCTGTTTTAATTTGTAAGCAAAAGCAGCACGCAGCCAATGAGATTTTAATTGCCACACATAAATAATTCCTTGTGTACACTGGCGCTCCAGTCAGATTCGCTGTTTATTTGATGACCGAAATTAGTCATTATCGGGATTTGTGTTGATGCGGAAGATTTTATTTATTAATATCACTCCCTCGCTTAAATATCCTTCTGATCCGGTCCCAATTAATTATGTCGAGGAAAAAATAAAAACCCCACATCAAACTGGATCTCTGGGAGCGCCTCTACTTCTGCCCTAGCCGGGGCCGTTGCCACGACGATAAGGCCGATGACCAATGAAAGGGAACCGAAGGGTGCGTCTTCCTTTTGTTTGGGTTCGAAAGTTACTGAGGTCCCGTCTCTCTTCCGGCGATGGTAAAGAGGAACGTTTGTGGTGTCGCACACCTATTGTCGTTTGCCCCTCCCGCGGACGGACAATCCTTTGAACGGTGACAGTCGTGAAACGTGTCGGACGTCGCTCGCCGTAACGTGGTAGCGGCCGGGAGAATTCGTTAGCGAAACCGGAAGACGAGTTCTACGGCGATCGTGGTCCCTTGCTACTCCAGGTCTTGGCACGACCGAGGGAATGAGCGCCAAAGTTTCCCATGTGCGTGCCCGTTCATCTTCCGAGAGGATGCGGTTGTGATTACAGGCAGGATGACACATGGTTCAGAAGATGTCGTAAATGGTAAACGGTAAATGGACTGCATTTATACAGCGCTTTGAGTGGCCACCCAAAACGCTTTACAATATTGCCTTTACAACATCCACCCATTCATACAACCACTCACACACTCGACGGCGGTGTCAACAACATAAGGCGACAGCCAGCTCGTCGGGAGCAGTCAGGGTGAGGTGTCTCGCTCAGGGACACCGCGACACTAGCAGGAGCCAGGTATCGGACTAGCCACCTAACGGTTACCAGCCAGCCTGCTCTACCTCCTGAGCCACATGCCGCCCTGTAAATCATCTTCTTCGTCCGAAATATTGAACGTCAATGGCTGGGGCTGGGGTTTGAGAGGCACCATGCTAGGCGGAGTCTTGGTTGGTTTAGCGTTCGGGTGTTCTGTAAATCAACTCACCGGAGAGCTGTTGGAACTCGGGGTCTTCCGGGCTGGTGGTCTCTGTCAGATCCTGGAGGTAATGTTTGTACCTGAGGAGAGGATAAAAGATGTTAACGACGCCGACATATGCACGGCGAACAACGCAACAAACTGAAAAAGATAAAAAGGTCGCTGGAGGGGGCCCGTTATTCCCGAAAGGTAGCCATGGTAACAGCTGTCCCGGAACACCGGCATCTGTAGAGCCGTGGTGGGTTCCCAAAGAGCCCCCCCCCGCTTCTGTCGCATCGAGAGGACGGAAAAAGAGCCGTTGGACTTCAACTAAACGAACATCGAATCCGTAAAATATCGCTGCAGTATATGAAAAAATAATTTCTGCCACAAGTTGCCGCCTTAACTGCAACACAGAAGTGATCAGGAGTATTCAATATCCTTCTCATAGGCAGAATACTACTGTACGCCGTCTTAAAACCGTCCTGCTCATCACCCTTCTACTTGTGATGAGTTTAAATCAATTACGATGTTGTGGATGGTTGCTGATCAGTGTACGTCTACTGCTGCTGTTGTTGATTTCCTTGAAATGCTTCAGGGTCCCTCTTGTGTTAAACCGGCTGAAAACTTTGCTGTTACTGTCCCTGCGTTTGAGCTGTAATTATCCCCCAAATCGGTTCAGCGGACCGGTTGCAATCGCTTCCACCGTTTTCCTCAACAATAACCTATTCTTAAGAGCGCTTAATTGATTCAACAACCTTTGAATCGACATAAGAATCCAATAGTTAGCGGCAGTTAACTAATGATGCCTCCCTGTTGAACTTTGATACTTGGCGCACACAATTTGGACGAAAAAATGAACGTGGGTGACTCCGAAATATCGATTTAAACCAGTGGGCCGGGTTGGCCGTTGCACAACATTTAAACGCTGGAGGGGTGTTTTAAAAAGCCAAGAGCTTCAAACATACTGAACCAGGACCAGGGCCCTGGGCTAATAGGAGAGCTATAATGAGAGCTGGAGGCCTTCTGCTGGACATTGGGTCGACTCCTGGGCGACGTACACACAAGTGGTCCCTTAAATACGAGAGAGAGTCCGGTAATCAACCCACCACTCCCACTAAAAAAACACTACAAACACCGGGCTGCGCCACTGCCTCCACGAAGGCTCCGAATGCAATCCGAGCCAGCGGGGGGGGTGGGGAGGATGGGTGGGGGTGACCTTGAAGCAAATTGACAATTTACATTGATTTTCCCGTCTCTCCTTTGCTTTCCAACACCCCTTCCTTAAGCGGTCTCATTGGGCCTTCACTGTGTCTGCCAGCCAGGGCTGGGTGTTTAAGAGACACGCAGGTATCAGAGCCATTAGCCAGACGTCAGAGGGGATCGGCGGCTATGTGTTGCTGCCCGGCTATTTCTGGCCGCGTTTCCTGTGTGGGGTTTATGAGTGATGCAAACATATGTAACGACGTTGCCAAAAAACACACACCGACTCACCGTGTGTGTGTGTTCGGCGCGTGCGTGCGTGCGTGTGTGCCCGCGTGCGTGCGTGCGTGCGCACACAGGCGCTCAGTGCTGCGATTACCCGCGTGTCTGGCATGGAGAAAAAGGCGGAAAACAAAACAAAGCTGGACTAAACGGATCGGGTTATTCCTGGCCCGGCCCGCGCAACCGTGTGCTCCTGTGTTTCTGTGTTTCTCCCAGCGGCATGTCTGTGATGGGAGAGGGGCGGCTGGTGGTGGTGGGTGGGTTCAACTCCATGTGGCGGTTGTAGCGTCCTTTTCACTCATTAGGAATGAAAGGGGCGCCAAACAAGCTCCAATTAAGCCTTGCTCAATTAAGACGAAAACGACAAGGGGTAAGGGGGGTTAGGGGGTGGGGGGGGGGGGGAGAGAAATAATTTTCACTTCTTTTGCTTCTCATCTTGTAATAATAACAAATACATTACAGGCATTAACAGCCACGGATGCTACTCGTCCTTATTAGGGGAAGGGAGGAAAGAAAAAAAAAAATCTAATTAAAAACCAGCCGCATAACAAAGAAGCAGAGGTGGTGCGTGAGCTGCAGGGGGTTTGTCATTATTAGCGGAAACATTATTACAGCTGCAATCCAAATAATGTAAAACCGCGCGAGCTCGCTTAGCCGGCCTGTCCCGGTCATTAGCGGCGGCGGCAACAAGAAGATAATGAGACAATGCGAGGCAATTGCGAGCCACATTTATTAACAGTTCAGATTCCCCTAACGACGAGCGCCATATCAGAGAGGAGCCAGAATGGCCCCTTTTATTCAATCGAGAGCCACCCCCCGCCTCCACCACCACCGCCGCCCCCGTCTCCTACGCAAATTGCTAATTCCATTTACGCTGATTCCCCGCCTGGGTTTTGTTCTCACACTCTCGGCGGCGGCGGCGGGCTCGAGGTCACCCGGTCGCCCGCTCGCGTGTCAGCAGAGAAGAAGAAAGAGGAAGAAGAAAGGGAAGGAAAGATGCAGGAAATATCCCTTCCAATTATTTCCCTTTAAACACACACATTAGGGATTCAAAAATGTTCTAATTAAGAGACAACAGGGGCTGTCAGGCGCGGGCACGGGTTAGTGGACATGGCACGGGCTTATGGGTAATTACTCGACTTTAATAGCTTCAGAAGCGGCGGAACGCGCGCCAGTGTTGTATGTCGCCAGAAGTGTGGAAATACTCCCGCACTATCTCAAGTTTGGCAATTAAAATGTGCATTAACAAAGTGATTGCCTTCCAGTGGATGTCACACAGACACTGCAAAGAGAAGTTCTCCCGCGTCATTTCTCCAGCTCACTATATTGTGAGCGCAACTTCCAGAAGCGAAAACTTCGGAAAAGCAGGCTTTTCTGTCCAAGGGAAGAAAAACTCATAGCAACAGCCGATTTTAAAGTCGTATTTTTCATTATCGTCAAGGGTCAATTGTAATTGAATAGCTCAAATTAGAAAGGGGAAGTTTTGAGGTCGTTCCATTGAGTCGCTAAGTGCCAGGCTTCATAATTAAGGTCACAGGGAAGCGACGAGCGATTAACACCCCCAAACAATGTCCAAGAACAGGCAACACAAAAAAACCAAGGAGAGATATTGGTCCATTGTGCGCTTGGGGCCTTACCATCACCACAAGTATGGTAAAGCAGCAATGAACCATGGCACACACTCTCTCTCTCTCGACTGCAATGCAAAGCCTTTGTAGCCGCGGAAACACGGTGCAAGACGAAAGCTCTCGAGAGATAAGTCATTTAGGGCTCTTTCAAAAGACCATAAAAGTGGTATTCTTCCAAACAAGGAGCTGGCGGTGAAGGAGTCGTCCAATGCCGCGAGAGAGCCAACCTCGACGGAGATGAAGCCGCTGAAGCCCTGACTCGCATTCGAACCTTCAATGAAAAGTACAAAACGGGCAAAAGGGAGGGAAAAATAAAGAAATAACTCGTCAAACCCATATGGAATGCGCTGACAACCAAGGTGCTTCTAGTGTGAAGGCGGCGCGACAATGACCTCCTTCCCCCCGCAGCTCGTCCAATTAAAGAGCGCTAGGTGTTCCCTGCCGGCAGCTGCCATCCCATAATCGCCCCGATGGCCGCCGCGTCTTTGTTATCGACGCACACAACACACAACAAACGGCCAGTCCCACACAGACGAGAGAGGGGAAGGAGGAAGACAAGGAAGAGGAAGAAGAAAATCGGGGTCGTAGCGAGGCCCTTGGGTGCGGGCATCAACCCG
Source organism: Pollachius pollachius (assembly GCF_949987615.1). Lineage (NCBI taxonomy): Eukaryota > Metazoa > Chordata > Actinopteri > Gadiformes > Gadidae > Pollachius > Pollachius pollachius. The sequence goes on from NC_136937.1 coordinate 2,671,961, forward strand.
GGATCTCCGCTGCATCACAACAAACAGGATGTGCGTGGGGGAGGGAGGGGGGGTTGAGCTTCGCGGAGGACCGGGAAGAGAGAGAGTGTAAATGGCACTTAATAAAAAAGACAATGATTCCCCCCGCCCCCCGTACCGACCGGCCGCTGGGCCGGTGGGTACGGGTCCTGCCGCCATCCATCATCACTGAGTGGCGATAAGTGACACGTCAACCTCCCCCCCCCCCTCACCCGCGCTCTTATTCCCAAAGGCTTCTGGGACGGGGGGGGGGGGTTGCCAGCCGCAGGGGCCCATTATCCGGGGGCCCCGCATCACTTAAAATCATCATACAATTACTTAGACGCATCCAACCCCCCTTCCTGCACCCACCATGCCCCCGCCCCCCCCACGAGACTCCTGGGCTGCACCGCCAGCCAAGGGGAGAATCAATAGGGATGATGGGAAGAGCAAACACACACACACACACACACACCCCAGCCATGCATCCAGCGCTTGCCGCAAGTAGGGTGGGTGGAGGCGAATAGGCTCCGCCCCCAACTCCCAGAGGAGGGAGTTAATGAAGGAATGACGTGGGTATGGGACTAGCCGCCAGTTGGATGAGACGTGACGCGAGTTGGGAAGTGACGTGTCCGTCGGTATCCCCGGAATTCCGTGCCTACGTTTTGATGGCGGCGAACCTCGTTCCCAGGCGTTCCCGGCCTGTGATGGAACACCTGGAGGCGGGCCCTTAGGATAGGGGGCGGGAGCATCAGTCGAATGGGTTTAGGGACGAGAGAAAGGGCCGAACTTTCAAACAGATGGGTTCTCTCTTTAAGTGTGAGAGAGTGGGCGGGACTTCCAGTTACATGGGATAATCAGTGAGAGGGAGGGCAGGACCATTAGTTACACGGTTTAGTGGTGCAAAGGAGGGCGGGACTTTCAGTTCCATCTGTTTAGTGGCCAAAAGAGTTCCATGGCTTCAGCGTTGAAAGGCAAGCGAGAGGGAGGGACATCTGTTTTCCTCTCCATGTTTTCGTGTGTTGCTTGGCGATAATCTTGTTCAAAACTCCATATCGAGAGACTCCACCTTGTTCTTGTTTACATTATTCTCACCATGTTCTCCTTCTTCCTGCTCAGGGTACTATTAAACGTCGCAGACAGCTCACAGGGAAGAAAGAGTACAGAAGCCGCGTCTCTGTAGCCCGGGACAACGCCACAACCCCTCCCTCAGCACAGATGAAGGGTTAGCCCCCGTCCTAGCTGGAGGGGTGTAGACAGAGAGCCATCGGCGGCGATTAGCGTCACTCCGTACGAGCCGTACGGAGGGACAGGTAGAATAGGTTCTCATTAAAACACAGCGGTAGAGCCACAACAACACCGTTCTGATACCTATAGCTGCGTTGCTAAGCGCCACCGCGGCTACTGCTGTTCCACTAATTAACGTGCAGGGATCACCACCACGACGAGAGGACGAGAGAGAGAGAGAGAGAGAACGAGAGAACGAGAGAACGAGAGAGAGAGAGAACGAGAGAGAGAGAGAGAACGAGAGAGAGCGAGAGAGAGAGAACGAGAGAGAGAGAGAGAGAGAGCGAGAGACAGAGACAGAGAACGAGAGAGAACGAGAGAGAATGAGAGAGAGAACGAGAGCGAGAGAGAGAGAGAGGGGGAGAGAGAGAGGGAGAGAAACAGAGAGAACGAGAGAGAGGGAGGATAGAGAGTGAGAGAGAACCAGAGAGAGAGAACGAGGAGACAGAGAGGAGAGAGAGAGAGAGAACGAGGGAGAGAGGGAGGATAGAGAGAGAGAGAGAGAGAGAGAGAGAACGCTGGTTCACAGAGAATAGGGAGAACGGAGGATGACAGTTGGTGGACAGTTGGAGATGCTACGTGGGCGCTACATCAAATAGCAATAATTACACCTGTCAGCGGCGGTCTGTGGAGTGAAACGCCGCGCAGGTGACTTCATGAAAGGGAGGAAGGCGGCGCCGACTGGAGAGGAGACGAAGGAAAATGGAATGGATAACAGGAAAATAAGCGAAGAACCGCCGACCCGTGGACTAAGTGTTTTCTTGCAGAGGAGCGGCTCGGCGACGAGGCCACATCTGAACATAAACACACAGGATCCATGTATCTCAAAGGCCCGCCCTCTCTCACACTCAAACCCATGTATCTGAAAGTCCCGCCCTCTCTCTTGGTCCCTAAACCCATGGAACTGTAAGTCCCGCCCTCCTTTGCACCACTCAACCCATGGAACAGAAAGTCCCGCCCTCCTTTGCACCACTCAACCCATGGAACTGAAGGTCCCGCCCTCCTTTGCACCACTCAACCCATGGAAGTGAAGGTCCCGCCCTCCTTTGCACCACTCAACCCATAGAACTGAAGGTCCCGCCCTCCCTCTCTGGAGGGCCCCTCCTGAACATAGACCCCCAGGTTCTGAGCTGTAAGGCCCCTCCGGAGGAAATAGACCCCCAGGAACTGAGTGCTGGAGGGCCCCTCCGCTCGGACCACATTCATCAGAGTGAGCTGAATTACCTGGCTGTGTTGGTGGTTGGGGTGGTGATGGTGTGGTTGGGGGGGTGTGGTGGTGGTAGTGGTGGTGGTGGTTCTGGAGGAGTGGTTAGCTGGGGTGAAGGTGGGGGGGTAGGGTGTGGAGGTCGAGGTGATGGTGCTGGAGGCGTGGTAGTGGTAATGGTGTGGTTGGAGGTGGTGGAGGTGTGGTGGTGGTTTGGTTGGGTGTGGTGGGAGTGCTAATGGTGTGGTTGGATGTGGTGCTGGAGGTGGTGTGGTCTGGTAGTGGTGGTGGTGGGTCTTACTGGTGGATGCGCTGGGCGGGGAGGTTGAGCAGATCCTCCAGCTTGCAGTCTCTGAACTCTGGCCGGGCCTCCTGCAGGGCCTTGTAGCGTCTGAAGCCGCGGTTCTTCTTCAGCTGCGCCTGGATCCACCAACACAACACAGAGTTCAGCACGCAGCTGCAGCCCTCCGACCACGGGTCACTCATCAGAGTCCACTGCTTTGTAAACTGACCAATAACACATCATTAAATACGAAATCTAAACCAAATGTATCACTGCAGTCATCTAGTTGTGTGATTAAAGGTTTAAATGAACTTCAAATATCCGCTTGGTTCATTGGTCTGTGTCCCGTTACAGTATATATATATATTCCTCATAGTTGAATGTCGAAGTGTCCTTGAGCAAGGCGTCTAACCCTGACTGCTCCTGACGAGCTGACTGTCGCCTTTCGTGGTTGACTCCGCCGTCCGTGTGTGAATGTGTGCATGAATGGGTGAATGTCAGGCAATATTGTAAAGCTCTTTGGATGTAAGCACAATATAAATGCAGTCCATTTACCATTTATATATATGTACCTAAAAAAAAAGTTTAAAAAAGTAATAACAAGATATAATAATAACAATCCACATTTTCTTCAGACGCTCACGTCGAAGAGAACCAGAGGAACGACCTCGAGAGGAACCCCAAGATGGCGGAGAGAGAACGCAGAACACAAACGACCACGGCCTAACGAACTGAACCCCGGGCACCCTTCAGCTCCTGGCCAATCACACGCCGCTCTATCATCCTCCTCTCTCCCCCATCCACCTCATGTGGAGCTTGAGGATTCAACAGAGACACCCCCCCCCCCCAGCAACACACCTTGACTCCTGTCACTTCCCACAACACTTCCCGGCCCATCTCGCCCATCACCGTGAATCACCCCCTTGTCAGTCGTTACTCCAGCTCGCCGGTTGTGGCGTGGAATGGGGAATGCGGCGAGGTCATTAAATATGCATCTACACGCCGTGTCAACATGAGTGCTTGTCAACCTTTCCGGTAAGGGGGGGGGCGGGAGGGTTATCTTGTCATCCGTGTCAGTCAAGTGATTCACGACGGCTCCCTGGGTTTTAAAACCCTCGTAGCTGTCTGTACCGGGCAGTGCTGCGGCGATGGTACCTGAACCTTTTCCCAGCCTCCCCCACGAAATGAGGCGAGAGTTTGGCGGAGGGAGGAGGGTCGGGCGGGGGGGATAAAAAGGGGGTGGTCATTCTGGTCGACTTCATCATCAGCATAGGAAGAGTGCGAGTGCGTGAGTGTGTGTGCGTGCGTGTGTTTAAGAGAGTGTGAGTGTGTGTGTGTGTGTGCGTGCGTGCGTGCGTGCGTGTGTGTGTGCGAGAGACAGGGGGGGTTGGGTGCACAGAAAGGGTCACCCGCAGTGCTGTCTTTCCACGTGCACACGCACCGCTGCAGATGTTTAACTGGTCATTACTGGCTGCAGGGGCAGCTGGAGTCGCCCCCCTGGGGGGGTGGGGGGGGGGGGGGGGGGGTGGGTAGACAGGTGGTGAATCAGTGGGATGATAGCGGGGATGTGAGGGGAATGAGCGATCAGGTGTGGAGACGCTGGTAGCGTCGGTGTGAACCGAGGCCGTGCGTTAGGAGACGGCAGCGGAGCGGTCGCCGTGGGACTGCTTCCTCTCGGAGCGGCTGCGTGCGTGTGCCGCGAGCTCAGCGCGAGCGGTTGCATCCCGACTCCTTCTCCACCTCCACCACCTCCTACTCCTCCTCCCCTACTCCTCCACCACCACCAGTACCTCCTCCTCCACCTCCTCTGCATTTTATGCCCTTGCAGCGGGACCTTTCTTGCCGAAATCGCCTCAAACTAGTGGAGGGTGGAAGGGTTTATCGCGTTGACTCATTGGAGAAATTGATTTCACTTGGTCGCTCGGAGTAAACAAACAAGGGTGTCGCGAAAAACGTGCGCAGACTGCTCCGAAGCCAATTAAGCCACTGCCGACCCCCCCCACACCCTCCCTTTGTGTGTGTGTGTCTCTGTTTGTGTGTTTGTGTGTGTGCGTCTGTCTGTCTCTGTGTGTGTGTGTGTGTGTGTGTCTCACTGTGTGTGTGTTTGTGTGTGTGTGCATCTGTGTGTCTCTGTGTACGTGTGTGTATTTCCGCGCGCGCGTGCGTGCGCATGAGAGAGACGGAGAGATCGGGTCGGTAAGGTGGGATGGGGGTCGACACTAACTTGCACGGCTGAGTCCATAATCAATAGCGGGGGGGAGGTCGATACGCGGCAGACACATCCGCGCTCTTAATTAAGACAATTACATCTTTGCAGCGCCGGGGCCCGTTAAGGCGGACGGGCGCCAGGCGGAGGTGCATCACAGCCAGTCACCTCTAATGGACCCGCGGCGGGCGGGGAAGGTTAGGCGACCAAGGACACGTATACACACCGGGCGCAGCCGTCACTCCAGGTAGCGCGTACACAGCCCTGCCTTCTGTTAACCCCGCCGTACAGCATTAGCATGGCGGTAGCTTGCCGTATAGCGGTATGATTCTCTATAGCGTTAGCATGATGTATAGCGTTAGCATGCCGTATAGGGTTAGCATTCCGTATGTCGTTAGCCTGACGTACAGCGTTAGCATGGCGTATAACGTTAGAATGCCGTATAGCGTTAGCATGATGTATAGCGTTAGCATTATGATACCGTCAGCATGTTGTTTAGCGTTAGCATGCCGTACAGTGTTACCATGATGTTTAGCGTTAGCATGCCGTGTAGCGGTAGCATGGAGCTCTGGCCCGGTTAGCTATGTTCACCGGGTGACCACAGATTCGCAACAATCAAAAGTCTGCGGATGACGTCGAGATTAATGTCATTGTTGTGGTTTGCTTAGCTCAGGAGGTAGAGCAGATCGAGATTGTAACTGGAAGGTTGCTTGTTCGATTGTCGAGGTGTCCCTGAGCAAGGCACATCATCACCCTAACCGCTTCTCACGAGTCGGCTGTCGCCTTGCGTGGTTGACTCCGCCGTTGGTGTGTGAATGTGTGTTTGAACTGTTGGAATTCGCTTTGGATAAAAGCCTCTGCTAAATGCGGGAAAAACAAGCTCCTGTACAGAATGGATATGGAGCCGATGAATTAAAAGTCTCAGGGGCCCCTTTGTAATACCTTCAAAGAGATACGACATTTCTTTGTCTTGCTAGCAATGTTTCAACACTTCCTACACCTACTTCCTACACCTCTTCTAGTCTCTATTTGGGTGTTGGATCAGTATTAAAAGATTTTGCTTTTGGACATTTTTGATTATCTCTGCAACTTCCTCACCGCCAGGACCTTCCTGGCGTCGTACATGTTGTCCACGTAGACGTTGTAGTGAGGAAGCTGGGGACAGAACTGCTCGAAGCCTCGGCCCAGGTAGCCGTTCTCCACGTGCACCAGCAGAGACCTGCGGGGGGGGGGGATCAGAACTAAAATCAGGGCCGAGAAGTAAGTAAGTAAGTAACATTTATTTATAAGGCACATTTAAATACAGTTTTCACTGGCCGAAGTGCCGTACATGGTGCGAAAAGGCATATAAAAGACACCTTTATATACCTACGGTATACACACACACGAGAACCAGTGAACCATTGCGTGAGAGTGAACCAAGTCAAAACCACCCTGAAGAAGTAGAGACCTCTGTCTGTCTGGCATTGGCAGTCAGACATCCTCATCATCTTCAAGACCCGATGACATCGTCAGTTCCTCTAACAGGGGACTGCAGAATAGCGGCTGAAAAAAACAACACTAGGGTATCCCTCGACTTTTTGCGTGTTTATTTCAAACTTCTCTTTTCCAACCCCCTGACTGTCCCCCCTACCTCTTCTGCCCACCGCAACCACCAGCCCCGGTGAGCATTTAGCCCCGAGTCAAAACAACACAGGACTTTGAGGTAGCGCCGCCGCCGACCCAGAATGCATTGCGTCCCCCGCATCCGCGCATACAACGAATAAAAACAAAAAAGGAAGAAACCGAAGCCGGTACGAGTACTGAAGCGTCGCGGCCTCCGAACACGGCGGAGGTTGAGCAAAGTTCAGAAGGGACGTCGACGTCGACGCCGCACTTGGAGGTTGGAGACGGCACCGCTACCCCACCTCCGCGTGCCGCGGCGCTCGTTCCACGGGCCTCCGCCTGTCCTCCGCCTGGGTGACATATTTACGGTGGGGGGGGGGAGGGGAGACCGTACGACGGGCCCTGCCTGGGGGGGCACCGGGGGGGAGGGCTTTGTAGCGGGGGGCGGGAAACGCCACACACGCGCGGCGAACAAGAAAACAGCTCCATCAAGGCGGGAGGCAAAGCACAGCCGCTCAGGCTGTCAGCCGCATTACAGAGACACGCACGCAAATGGTTGGGGGTGTTGACACTTGTGAAGGAGCTTGTTATCCAAACTTGGGAGTAAGTACCCCCCACACACACACAATCACACGCACACCCCCACACACACACACGCACGCACACACACACACACACACACACACACGCACGCTCGCTCGTACACACACGCTCGCTCGCTCTCCCAGCCAAATCTTCCTCTCTAATGATGTTCCCAGAGACGTTGCGTGGAGCTGGAAGAGGCAGCACTTTGCCGTTGAAGTTGATTTAAATAGATTTTAATGAAGTTGCGCGAAAGGTAGCCTCTGTTCATAATCAGCCCGTACCGGAGCGGTAGAGAGAGTTCTAACGAGGGCAAAGGGCGGGAAAAACAGCATTTCCGCTTTTCTTTTTTTGCCCGTTTGTTTTGCGATTTCTCCTTCCCTCTCTCTCTCTACCTCCCTCTCTTTCCCTCCTAGCTCGCTCTTCCTCACCCTCCCCTCACCGCTTAACAGCCAGAGGCTATTATGATAAATATGAAATTATGAATCACATTATTATTTTTTTTTCCGGGTCTCCACAGCAATTAAATTGTCTGGCCATCAGTTGAAGATAGCATTAGCATTCCGCTTGCGCGTCGCTAATCCACATTAATTCGGAGCAGCTGGGACATCTGGGCGGAATACCGCCCTGGTCCAGCCGATGGTGGATGGCGTCGCTCCGTTTGAGGACGGCCAAGGAAAATTATAGTCCGGAAAAAATGAAAACGAGACAAATAGGAATACACCAAGTAAATAAAATAATGAGAGAGAAACAGGAGATCCTCAAACGTTACTGCCACGGTGAAAGCAATTAGATGTAAAAAAAGGCACCCACCCACACACACACACACCTATGTACGTGACAAAAGCACATTTAGATGCGTGTGTGTAAGGACACCCAAAACACAAACGTACACACGCCCAGCCAATCCAGGGCACACGAGTCGCAGTTGTTATTGCTTGCATTCGCCATTATGTCTTTGCTCCCTCTTTTTTTGCGGTTAAAAAGAGGTCATTATCGAGATTATAGGATCTATTCCTGGACCACATTCATATCCCCATTAAGAGAAACCTTCCTCTCTCTCACTCTCTCTCTCTCTCCTCCTCCGGGATTTTCAACTTCCAATTTCTTTTTTTTAAATGTTGTGCTACTTAATGATAGGAGAGGGTGGGTGGGGGGAAGTGACAGCTCTTTCAAGTTGGGAGTCCCAGTTTGTTATGTAGCAGTCAGGGATAATTGGGCTGCTCTTTCCATTTCCTCCTCTCCGGTCCCCAACAGTAACAAGCGAGATCAGTGGCAGAGCATTATCATCTTACTCAAATATATAGATAAATATTCGTTTTCTGTGTAGCTTTGCGATGTTTTTAATAAAAAGGGGATTTCATTCAAACCTCCCCCCCCTCCCCCCCCCCCACACCAACATATTAAATAGAACAGCCGAGATGTCAATGGTGTACACCCCCCCACCCAACGTTCGTCGACAGAAACGAACAAACAAGTAGTATTTCTATCAAAGAGCCATTAGCTTGTGGATTAGTCGCAAACAAGCTCCTTGCAAAAGCTAGACTGGTTTTGAAGCATGTGTGTCCTTATGTGTGTCTTTATGTGTGTGCCTTTGTGTCTGCGTGTGTCATTATGTGTGTGTGTCTTTTTGTGTGTGTGTGTGTGTCTTTACGTGTGTGTGTGTGTGCCTTTATGTACGTGTGCGTCTTTATGTGTGTGTGTGTGTGTGTGCATCTTTATGTGTGTGTGTGCATCTTTATGTGTTTGTCTTTATCTCAGTGCCTGTACGCACAGTATTGAGGTTGAAAAGCTTGGTTGTGCAATGAAAAGATTGTTTTGTAAAGGACATTTAACACAAGGCAAGAGACTAGATTAACTTTGACCCCACCGATCGAATAGTGTGTTTTAGCAAGAACCTTGAATGTGTCACAATGATGTCATATTATACATTTCATACATTTAACACAACCCTATATTGTACATGTCATGATGCCTACAATCAATACTCGCTACTTGTACTACATTAGCAACGGGTGAACCTGTAAGAACTCAAAATAAAATCGTGCAAAAGCCTTAATAAACACCCACCAGAACGCAGGCAGGAGATAATAAAATCGATCTTTTATACATGACAATTCCCCACGGTATCAATCAATATGAATTACCCTTAAATAAAATAAAAAAATCCCCCCCCCAAAAAAAGTGAGGCGCAAAGTGACAGACTTTAAACCGAGAGGAACAAGGGAAGAGTGACGAGAGTGGCGAGGGGGGGGAGAAAGAGAGAGAGCGGGGGGGTGGGGGGGGGTGTACGTTGGGTGGTTCTGCAATCAATCACAGAGCAGGGCCAAGCCAGTCTCCCAGCTAACGTCTCTCCACGGACCGCTTTCCTAAATAGAGCGCTTGCCATTATGTTTCCACCATTGATTCAATAAGGGTCGGCATAATGAAGATGTATGGCAGCCGGTGAGCTCTTTATCCAATAGATCACACTGGGTAATTCATACCTCCGTCTTCATTGTGCCGCTCTCCGCGCGAGAGAGACACACAGAGAGAGAGAGAGGAGAGAGGGGGGGTACAGAGAGAGGGAGGGAGAGAGGGGAGAGGGGCGAGAGAGACACACACACACACACACACAGGGAAGGAGAGAGACAGAGAGAGAGGGGTGGAGAGACAGGGCGAACGAGAGAGCGAGAGAAAGAGAACGAGAGCGAGCGAGAACCAGGGGAAGAGAGAGAGAACAGGGGAGAAAGAGAAAAGGTGGGAGAGAGAGAGAGAACAGGGGGGAGAGAAAACAGGGGGGAGAGAGAGAACAGGGGAGAAAGAGAGAGAGAAAGAGAGAGAGACTAAGCCCGCCACTCTGGATAGGACGATGCGAGACCCCAAGGGATGGCGCATGATCCATTATTTAGTTTCCCCGGGATGAAATTGCCACACATCCTTGCACTGGCGCGCGATTGTTTAACATGCAGAATATTTTAATATTAAACCCGTGCCACCGCCACTTCTGCCCGTGTCTGGGAGACGACTGGAGCAGGAAGAGAGAGAGGAGTGTGAGGTAATTACACAGCCGTCGGTACAGCGCAGAGAAGAGATAAATAACACAAATTGTAAAACCACTGCTTTGTCTCCCAGTCGATGATGAAGAGGGATAATTGTGCGCAGACGTGAGTGAGTTAAGCGCGATTCCCCCCTCCACATGACTTGACTTTGGGGAATTTAACAAATGCGATTGTAAAAACTTACCTTAAACTTCGCCGGACGAGGACTTCTAAACATGACAGAGTGCACAGCGGTGAGTTTAATTGGCGAGAAGTTAGCACGCACGTAAGCAGGCTAGGATTGCCAGCGCTCGAGAGCCATGTGGCATCGGTTTGAATCCCCACGCCGAGGCATCACTTAATCAGACACACTTCTGCTCGCCATGATATTGAGCTATTTATTATTGCAATCAAATCAGAGAGGATTTCACATGATACACTCCCACTTAGGGTGTCCAAATGCCATTTGATCGAGTTATGTGGTAATGGAACGCGTCAGTTTGAAACAAACACGTTTCATAAAAGTTTCCCATGACCTCTCCGGGAAGAATTTGAAAACTCTTTTTTAATAAGCTATTATTTTCAGTATAATCTGTATACATATTTGCAGTCCAACATTCACTGCCTTTCCTTGTTTCCCATTAAAACACAATCCGCCCTGTATCTGACCCGGTAGGCTTCTCCAAAATGTTGATAATATTACATAATATATTTAACTTAAACCACCGCAAAAATCACAAGCGTCGATTTTTACGTCAACACAACGTCGAAAGAGGATAATATTGAACTTATCGCCCGATGCTGGCTCCAACACCAGCGAAACCCCTCTTAGCCGTGAGGATTATCAGAAACGCAAAAATTCTAATATTTTTTATTCGCCTCTCGTTCGATAACCGAGTACATCGCTGTTCGCGAACCATCACACATCGTTCTCGGCCTTCCTTTCCCAGGCTCACTTTTCGGACAGCGCTACGCGGTGCTACTGTGCGCTAGGCTCACGCTAGCTTTGCTGTAGCTTCACCCTGGTCTGGATCGATGAGTGAGTCTAGACCCGAAGCGAGAAAACTTTATTTCGCACACACACACACACACACACAATCCCCAACCCTCCTCAAGTCCTTATTTAGAGTTACGCGTTAGAATCCGATACAATCCCCCCTCGCAGGGCTGCTTGCTTTTCGGGCGGAGGTCAAGGATTCATCAATTAATAATGGACGACTCCAAAATGCCTAGCTTACGCCGCGGCCAGGCGCTAACGCGTCCACGGCGAACTTCAAGGCGCCGCCGCGGTGAGCGCCACGCCACTGATTGATCGGGACGATTAAATATAGATACTGTCCTCAAAACTAACACGGCCCACACCCGGACTGCCGCCGTATCTGCCTACACACGAAACACGGGAAAAACCTTGTGCTGTGTGTGTGTGTTTACGCCCCAGTTACGCAACCTGAAGGCAAGTACAATTGACGTACAACAACTTGTCAATAGAGGTGGGAGGGACGAGGGGGAAATCAACAACAGACAAAACCTGCCGAGCATCGATCGCGGCAAATGGTAGAAATAAGGATTTTCTCGGAGTAAACTCAGGAGTTGATTTTGCCTACATTTGAAGGCGAGAGACCAATTACCAAACTGCCTCCTCCTCCTCCTCCTCCTCCGACCGCCCCCTCCCTCCCTACCTTCCGTTAATAAAGCCCCCCCCACCTCCACCACCACCCTCATCCTCACCCTCACCCTCTTCAGAGCCTAGATATCCTTTTAATTATTTAGACGATACTTACTGGTTTACTGAATGGATGGCTTTAATTGAACTGAAGACGGCCTCCACCACGCTCGGCCTCAGGGTTTCCTTGGCCTTCAGAATCTCCACAAAGTACTGGCGGGAACGACAGCGGGAGGAGGAGGAGGAGGAGGAGAGGGGGAGGAAGAAAGCCAGACTTAAACGGAAGCTTTTTCGACGTTTTGTATGGAAAAGAGGAATCTGTTGATACAACACCGCCCCCACCACCACCACCATTACCATTACAACCACCACCCACGCATCTCCTGCCTCACAGACACAGACGCACACAAACAAACAAGCGAGCGCACACTCTCCCTTCTCCACCCCGGGTCATCATCTGCAGAAGATCACTTTTAAGACAGGAGGGGTGTGAGGTGTAGGGGGGGGGTTTGTAACAACCATATGGAGGAGTTCTTGCACAACACACCCCCCACCCCACCCTCCTCATTCCTCGCTCTAACCCCCTCCCCAGAAATCCAGAGCGAAACACAACTTAACCGGAGTGCCAGAAGCTAAGACGACGTATGTGCGACGCGCGCTAACAAAGAGCCATTAACGGATTGCATTTGATTTTATGGTTTATTTCTGTCCTCGTCTTCGGGCCCTGCAGCCCGCCTCCGACACAAGGTGCGTCGGGTCTGCGTAGCGCGGGAACGCTCGGGAACGGGCAGCGATGATGACGATGATGACGATGATGATGACGATGATGAGGATGCGGCTCCTACAACACGCCACAGACAATTGGGGGGGGGGGGGGGGGGGTGGACAGCTGTGTCGGTCTCAGGCCATTTGAAGTGGAAATGGGATTAGCTAATTAAAAGGCGCGTTAAGGCCTGGGAAGGCATCTAATTGGTGCGTCGTTACGAGTCATTATTTGTAAATGAGGTGCTGGGTCGGAGGAGAGAAAGGGAGATTATTTGGCGTGGGGGGGGGGGTTGGGTGGTGATGGTAAGCGAGGGGGGTTAGGCTATAGCTCTCAATGTTACCCTGAGCCCGGCGCGGCCTGTTTGGGACCTAATGAGTACTCTGCCTCTCTACCTCTGCAGCAGGGAGTTCAGCAGATGCACATATTTATTGGGTAACCTTGGGCCAGCGAATAGGTAATTGCAGCATGAATTTTTTTTTTTTTTCACCAAGAAGCACAGTGGCTGCTTTACCTCCTCCATTCACTTCGTGCTATTTAATTGCATCTTCTCTGCCCTTTTTTCATTCCCCCTCCCACCGTAGGAATCAAATTACTTGTGTACGGGCCCTACTTGAAGAGCAGAAAAGCCAGAGTCAAGTAGCCAATGCAAATTATTTTAGGTTAGTTGTTTTTCACACACACACACACACACACACACACACACACACACACACACACACACACACACACACACACACACACACACACACACACACACACACACACACACACACTTAAGGCGGTTATAATGAATCCACAGCCATGTGTGGCCTTTAGCGGGCTAGGCAAAACAAGCCCCTGGAAACGAGAGTTGGAATATTCGAGTACCATTAGGTGATGTTGAACAATATGTTGGCCATCGTCATTTGTTTTGGGGGGGGGGGGGGGGGGGGAAACAGGGAGTAAAGTAAGGTACGGTGATAAAGAGGTATTTTTGAATGGGAATTTGATATCCGGATGAAATTTCTGCTATCTTTCTGGTTCTGGCTTATCAAAAGTATTACCACGCCCATGTTAATTTGATACATTGTACATCACGATGTATCAATAACAAGAGATTTTTAAGGATGAGGATTTCGCCTTGGACATTGGGGATCGGTTAAACCGTCCCCCCAGTGGACTCGCCTGGCATGGCCCACCGTTGATCAGTCATCTGTTAATAGACCCCACACATACAAGCACTCACCCATACACCCACCCAGAGATACACACAGCCAGAGATACACACACAGCCACAAAGACACACACACAACACATACACCAACCCACCCATACACACACCAAACCACACACACCCACCCACAGATACACCAACCCAGCCATACACACACACAACACATACACCAACCCACCCATACACACAACACATATACCAACTCACCCATACACACACCAAACCACACACACACCCACCCACCCACCCACCAACATATAGACAAACCCACCCATACACACACCAAACCACACACACACCAAACCACCCACCCACATACACACGCATACTAGGGCTGGGCGATTAATCGAATTTCGATCTCGATTTTAGCGTCAAACGATCACAAAAATAGAATCAATGTTTTACAGAAAGTGCAGAACAGCTGGATACATATCTGTACATTCATTTAGATTTTAACATTTTCTTTTGGACCATTTTGTCTATTTTTTTAAGGCGAAATTTCAAAGTTCTCAGTTCTAAAGTGTTTTAGAGAGAGACACGCTGAATGAATACGTCATGTTTCCAAGCTCAAAAAATAATCGTTTGAATAATCGCGATTTCAAAATGGACCAAAATAACCGTGATTATGATTTTTTCCATAACCGAGCAGCCCTATTGCATACACCCACCCACGCGTATACACCCGCCCTACAACCGCCCTACAACCGCCCTACAACCGCCCTACACCCACACAGCGCCCATGAAGCAACGCACGGTGTTGACCAGCTCCAGCTGCTGGCAGTAGCGCTGCTCGGTGAGCACCAGCTCGCGGGCCACGCGGCTCCTCTTGCGGGCCCAGCGGTCCCTCTGCTCCTGGATGATGCTGGCCCCCGAAGGGTCGCTCGGCCCCGGGCTGAAGCTCATGGGGGCTGGGGGTGGAGGGCGGAGGGGCGACGAAGACCGTGGAGGGACGGGGAGGAGTCCGAGGCTGGGCTGGGGACGATGAAGGAGAAAAACAGAACCACGGTCACGTTTACATTTAGCGGACGCTTTTATCCAAACTTACAATAAGTACATTTGTCATGAGAAAGAGAACTAATGTATCGCTGTCGGTACAGTAAGGATGTTCATAGGAACAAGTGTCGAGCGCTAACAATCGCTAGGTTAACCCATCCCCTGTACACAACAAAGAAAGCTAGGATAAGATGCTTCACAATGTTGAGTGCTATCTTAGAGTGTAAAGACGTAACACATACAATAAGTGTGCACATTAAGTGCCAGGACGTACAACACAAATTAATTGTGTACATTAAGTGCCAGGACGTACAACATCCAATAAGTGCGTAAGAGGGGTCTGGGGGTAAGGGGGGAAGCTATGAACTCTGAACTCTAACGCCTCGTGCCCACTGCATCCGTCCCTTGACTGGTCCCCATTGACTTTGAATGGGGACGGACGCGCAATGCATTGTGGATCCGTGCGCTCCGTTGGAGCCTTCGGCGCCGTCAAAAAGTTGAAAAACGTTCAACTTCTTCCGGCAGCGACGGATCCGTCATCCAATCGGATCGCGTATGCAAATGTCAGCACTGTGACACCGCTCGGGCTCTGACGACCCTGGAAAGCTCCCCCACCCGTCAGCTCCGCCTTCCGAAGTCCTTTGACGGACGGTGCAGTGGGCACGAGGCGTGACTGTGCTGTCATTTAGCGTTGCTCTTCATCAGAAGCAATTTGCAGTGGATCCAGATGGATTAGGGAGCAGGACGGAGTTGTTGGGCTCACGGGCGTTTGGGCTGGTGGCCGTGTGCGGACATCAGGGGAACGAACCCAGAGCATTTAGGCGAGGGGCCGACCATCCGAGACACTACACTATGAGAGTTATAAAGTGTTATTTTCATTATTCGGGGGTAGGATAGTCTACCCTACCCCGATGAATGAAAATAACAAAATATACACTTGTAACACCAATGCCAACTGATTATGTCGTGGTGAATGAATGGTCGCCCTCGTTTACACGCACACGCACACGCACACACACACACACACACAATTACCAATCCCTTGCCCCCTGTCGTGAACAATGGTGTGTGATCCCTAACAAACAGGATGGGTCAGTCCACAATGCCTCTTCCGCCAAACAGAGGAAGAGACCAACAAGCTGAGGGCGGGGGTCTGACTCAAGAATGTAGTGAGCAGAAGATCTCCAGGCACATTCCACCACTAATGTGATAATATCAAACTTAGGCGTACCTACGTATGTTAAAACTTAAAACAGCCCCTTTGGGAGGGCCACACCTTCCAAGGGTTGGAACAGATTTGAACCTCAAATCATGCATTATACATGTACTGCGTGTTTCATACATACATGAACACACATGTTGTGTGTGTGTGTGTGTGTGTGTGTGTGTTCATAGGATCAGTGTGTTCTCCACCACTTACACTCAAAAGGTACCTAACGTTTATGTTTCTTCCCTCACGTTTTGAAAGGTATTTAATAAGCGTAGGAATACTGGAGCTGCTCTCATTTCAAACTATTAAGGACTCATAGGGTTTAAGTGATCAAAGATCCCGATCGCTAATCCGTCCAAAAAACTTCAAGCGGCGACTGTCATCCATGAGAACAACAACATATACGGACTTCCTGAGAGGCAGCATAGTAGCATGCCACTTCTTCTTCCTCGATGAATCACTGAGTCTGACGACAACTTGACGAGTGTCTGCTGGTCCGTCCTCCAGGATGGACCAGCAGATAGTGGCGTGGACCCAAACAGATGCCGCTTGGCAGTCATGCAGTTCAGCACGAGAGACAGCGGCGCGCTGGTCGGCTGCACCGCGCGCCACGCCGGCTGAGTGACAGCTCGACGCTTGGCTTCTCATCCACACACACACACACACACACACACACACACACACACACACACACACACACACACACACACACACACGTACGCAAATATGCACACACAAACACACACACACACACACGAACGCACGTAAGCAAATATGCACGCACTCACACACGCAGACACACACACACACGCACGCACGCACACGCGCACGATAAAGTGTAGATGTTGAATCAAACGTAAAAAGTAAAAGTATTCGCTCGTCACCATCTGTGTCCGTTGTTTTGTGGGACTTCAAGTTGTTTGCATGTTTGAGTTCATCTTTCTAAAACATAACTTTATTTGGAGGAATTCAAAAAGGACACCGATGCTCCTTCTTGCCGTTTTCAATGTTAGTTTTAAACATCTAAACAGTCTAAACAGCTCCCATATCGACGATAGGCCGATTCAAAGAAACGAGCTACTGATTCGTCAACATTACCTTTCTTGACATTGTTTTGTTTCTTACAAAAAGCGTTAAAAAAACTCACCTTAGTTCAACGTCTGTTTTTCAAAACCTTCGGCAGGGCGCTCTTTTCGTTTGACTGCGTACTTCCGGGTCGACGTGCATCGCGATTGGTTCCTGTATAACACGCGTCATCAGAACGTTAAAGGCCCACCCTCTACTCTGCGTTGCCACCACGTTGTGTGTGTGTGTGTGTGTGTGTACGTGTGTGTGTGTGTGTGTGCATGTGCGTGTGGGTGCGCGCGTGCGCGTGTGTCAGGTGGGTAAGAAACATAAACGTTAGGTACTTTTCAGTGTAAGAGCTAGAAAACACACTGATCCTATGACTATAACATACGTGTTCATGTGCGTGTGTGTGCGTTCGTGCGTAAATATGTGCGTGTGCGTGCGCGTTCCTGCGTTTGTGCTTACGTGCGTGTGTTATTTTACCAGTGCATGTAGTTCAGGAATCAGACCAACTCTTGAAACCATATATAGCCCAACTAATTTGCCAAGGCCCTGCTTTTCAAAATGCGGGCTTACTGTTGGGAACTAATTCACTTGGTAATTTCTCTTGGAAGTAAAACCCACCTCAGCATTTTCGAGGTTTACATCTTGGTGGGGACATTAAAAAACCACAGCCCAGACACCCGAACAGTAGATAACGCGACAATCCCCGTGACAAATAATAACTTGCAAGCTAAACAGATTTATTCCTGAACTTCTAAAGATATCTGCATCTCTCCACTTCTGCTTCTGCTGTAGCTGTGTGTATGTTGACGCTGTCGCCGGTGTAGAAGTGAGAACACTGACCCCTAGTGTCAGTAGAGGTGTTTATCTGCATTACACTGCTAAACACACCATACAAACTTAGCCTTTCACTTGTTTTTCATTCATTTGAATTCATAAATACGACACTGTTAAAACCACTAAGTTTGGTTCTGTCTGTCTCTCTGTCTGTCTAACCATCATTAATTTAACATGTCTTGAAGACACACACACACACACACACACAAAAAAAAAAACACGCACACATACGCACACACACACACACACAAACACACACACACACACACACACACACACACACACACACACACACACACACACAAACACCAAGCGAGCATCTTTGCATGTGTCACCGGTTTAGGCAGAAGGAATATTTGCAGGAAATAAACCAGAGGAGAATACATTAAAAGTGCTGCGCGTGTTTTCCTATTAGCAGGAGAATGTTGTTAACCACCACCTCCACCACAGCCCAGGTAATACGGGGGAGAGGTTCGCGAAAGTGAGGCAAAACACTGCAAATAGCTGAACAGATGAACTGCATCTTTAATGCGAAGTTCATTAAAATGTATGACGATATCGGCGGGTCGAGCCTTTATTGTTTGCAATTTTATTATGTTTCCACTACATTTGATATTATAATAATTGGCCCCATAACAGACCTGTGCAAATTAGGCCGCTTCATGGCCCCGGGCGATGCAGGCATGAGCAAGCAGCAGCCGAGTGTGGACAAAGAGTCCTCTTTTTTTATTTAACCCCAGGTAAGGAAGAAAAAAACATAAGCGTCAATAATCTACACAACCAAAGCGAGACTCCCAAGGTTTTCCCGCGCTGTGTGTTGCTCACACCGGCGATCGCCAGAGGACCTGTAATTGACCTCTGAACTTTGCCGAAAACTTCACCCCCAGATGAAAGAATGTGCTGTTTTTTTTTTTCTTTGCATTTCAACTTTTGAGCGCCTGTCCAGTGTCGGTTCCACCGGTCATGAATTATTCAACCGCTGCTTTTTTCTTTTCTCGCTTGAAGTTGTCATTTGAGAACCCGCAGGGGTTTCGGGCAAGCCATGTTTACCTTCAAGTAAATAAAAACCGAATCACGAAAACAAACAATGGAAAATAAACAACGGAATACAGAGTATGTCAGATCAAAAAAACAAACGGTTGGACTGATGATTCTTCAGCCCCGTAACGGGGGAAATGTGTGCTGTCAAATAAAAGAAAAAGTTGTTATTAACCCAACACTGCCACTTTAAATAAGACAGAGTGCCTGCTGGTGTGAAATGCAATTATCTACCTGTGCTAAAGAGGGAAGGGGGGAGGGAGGGCATGGCCTTAATTTGTGTTTTAAATGCTTGAGTTGCTGCTCTTCAGCAAAAAATCTGGATTTGTCATTGACAATGTTTTTGTCAAATGGTAATTATGCCGTCAAGGGTTGGCACTTCAATGAGGAGCTACAAGGGTCCCTTTAAGTATGCAATTGTATTACTTTTAATCTGTCAGAAAGATGTGTTTGCCGGGTCGCTCGTCGGACCCTGTTTGCTGTCGGGAGGACGGCTAGACATCCGCGTGGACGCTAACTCAGGCTGTTTCCTGCTGTTTTCGCGGCATCCACTAAAGAAAGGAATAGCCTGTTTTGTTTTCTCTTTTTAATCGAGGGCAATCAAAGAAAAAACACGACCACACGCTAGGAACATGTGTTGCAATAGATTACAAACACGTAGTTTGCGTTCTTCAATTGTACCGTTCTGTAATTCAAGGTTGTTCCGGATAAGAACTGTAAACCCACGTTCACCTACGGCCGTACTCGTTCAACCATTTTGTTTTGGCGTCTGGGGGGGGTGGGGGGGGAGGTGGGAAGAACTCATTAGAGAGAAACGTCCGTTTGGCCTTGGGAAAAAAAAGATGTACCAACAGATACACAAAACCCTGAGTGTCACTCACATTGTTTAAGCACTGTCAAAAAAGCGACGCGTTTTGTGTAAAAAAAAAACCTCAGAAATAAATGAAAATCCTCTGTGGTTTATGCGGGGTAATGATAAACTGTCACACCTGCAATTACTAAAACCAGTCGATGACAGGGTCTCCTTTGAGCATGTCAATGAGGTTTGCCGCCTAATTGGAGGTCTGGGGACGCTATCTCGCCGACTAGCCGTCGCTCAGCCGTCAAGCCGTAAAAATCGGGCCGTTATTGAATTTTGCTTTGAACGGTCGAAGCCTGGGGGAGTTGGGCCTTTTAGTCGCTCCTGACATTCATACAGTTATACAATTATTGTAAATAAGTTTCTCTCCTCCTCGTGCCTCCCTCGTGTGTGTGTAGGTACAGTGTGTTCAACATAAATGGTAAATGGGACTGCATTTATACAGCGCTTTTCTAATCAGTGGCCCCTCAAAGTGCTTTACAATATAGCCTCACATTCACCCATTCACGCACACATTCACACACCAACAGCATTGTCAACCCCGCAAGGTGACAGCCAGCTCGTCGGGAGCAGTCAGGGAGAGGCGTCTCGCTCAGGGACACCTCGACGCTCTAGCTAGGAGAAGCCGGCGATCGAACTTGCATCCTTTCCGGTTACCAGCCAACCCGCTCTGCCTCCTGAGCCACATGCCGCCCCAGGCGTGTGAATCTAAACAGAACATAACAGTCTGGGACTGTTAATAAGTCACTACATGTCTCTCTTATACTCCTTCGATTCAGAGTCACGTTTAGAGCCTAGCTAGCCTGCGCCGTCCGATGTTTATCCACACACGTCAACCTCCCGAGTCAAAGTCTGAAACGTTTCCCTTTTCCGATGACGACGGCGGTTTACGAGCAACGAGCAAGTACGAGGCAAACATCTCTCCCCCCCCCCCCTATTTTTAGCTTGCTTTTATCTCGTTATAATTGGTCTATTCTCAAGAGGCAATACTTTTTTCCTTCCTCTCCTTCTCTTTTATTTCAAAGTGGAATCGTGCCCCTCATTCTCATGCAAAGAGGTTCTGAGAGTGGGCCCTCGTTGCGTGTTCCCTTCCAAGGTTTGTTAGCGTGCGGAGGCGCCTGATGGGCTTGTCATCACCGGGCCGATTCAACAGCCTTCAAATGAGCCCAACAATGGCGTTTCCACTACACTTCAGTTTGGATGGCGAGGACACAATCCCCTCCAAACTCCTAGGCCTATTTGCATCTCATTCTGCCGCTGTTTTTTTATTTGTGTGTGCGATTCGGGTCTCGCAGCGCCTTTGTCTCTCCCCGGAGAACATCTTGCGACGACAGGAATTAGCCGTTTGAGACTTTACGGTTGCTACTTCAAGGGATGATACAGCTGATGATGATGGTGTCACGAAATCTGAAACAGCACCTCTCCTCTCTAGAAACCAGAGTAAGGTCTGTTCATGGCCGCCTGTTACAGATCAGCATCTGTTGTTTTTTTAACTGACTTGTTGTCCAAATATAACATGAAAGTCTTATTGACTTTCAAAGTATGAGTCTTTCATTTACTCTTTTAATCTCCATACGTCCCTTTGGTCTCTTGAGATTAATGCAGAATCTGCAAAGATGGTCCCTAATGGTTTTCCATATCTGTGCCCCAGGTCACCGGACCATAGATCTCTCGCTTTGTTTTAATAATTACATATGAGCGAAATGTGAATTAATTATAAGAGCATGTTCATATTTCATGAGTCTTTAGTTTGCTTCAGGGTGGCCCTGGCAGTTAAAGACATTTTCCCTGCCTCTTTCATTCACAGTGTGTCTCTATGTACTGTTAGCTCAAAGACTGAGCTCTGAGGGTGTGTGTGTGTGTGTGTGTTTGTGTGTGCATGCGTGCGTGCGTGTGTGTGTGTGTGTGCATGTGTGTGTATTGTGAGTCTCTTTTTGTATGGTGTTTGTGTGTGTGTCT
>NC_136937.1:2698753-2710655 GCF_949987615.1 Pollachius pollachius
GATGTGCAGGTGTTAAGTAGGAGTACTTTGCCAGAAAGCACGCGACCACATTGCTCCGGCAGTGACTAGGTGTGGGCGGTGTGTGCATGTGTGTGTGCTGCGTGTGTGTGCATGTTGTTTGTGTGTGTATGTGGGTGTGTGTGCGTCTGTGTGTGCATTCATGTATGTGCATGTGTGTATGTGTGTGTCTGCATGCGTGTGTGCATGTCTGTTTGAGTGTGTGTGTGTGTTTGTGTGTGTGTGTGTGTTTGTGTGTGTGTGTCATCTCTCAAAATAAAGCCTTTAGTCAAACAGCATTTCACAGCCAATACATTTAATTAATCTGAGTGAATGTAGGAGAAGAGACAGATGTCTGCCATGTTTTTAACTAATTATTTTCCCTCTGATCTGAGTCTTGGTCATGGCTTTATATGAAGGGATTGTAACTGTCCAAACTGTATCAGGCGTGGAGGAACTTCTCAAGATCAGAAGCTTTGTCCCTCCCTCTGTGCAGCATTGAGAAGTGATGCAATCGCGCTACCTGTGATTGACAGCCCAGATTGAGTACCAGGACCAATCCTGGTAGAGATGCCGTGGTTGTTCAGGAATAAGCTGGGAGCAGTCTATAAATCACACAGGGGTGGGCACACTCAACTGGAAACAGTTATTCTCACAGAGCATTTCACCCGCTTATAGTTGACAAAAGGCTGGAATACGTCTTAAATTAGTTGAGAGTATTTGTTTATTTAACAGGGGCCATGCAATACACAACCAGTGTAGTGCAAATATTTGATTAATGAATTTTTTGACCTTTTTGACCATCTCATTTGATTCACCTTTTTTTGTTAGATTCTGTTGTGCATGAATAATTGGATTGAATTGAACGATGCCAATCACAAACCGACATAATATACACCTACAAAACAACACTGAAGTCACTGCCATGCGATGTTAAACAGATGGGTGACATCACAAACCTGAGCAAATCAGAAGTAGAAAAATATATTTCACAGTTTTCCTTCAATATCAGTATCGACATTTCAAAAAGGTGCACCATATGAATCAAAGCATTGGCATGAAGTCTGCTTGTATTTTGACAACAATAATACAGTAACAGTGGAAATGGGAAAACATTAACTTTCATTATCTAGGGCCTTACACTAAGACTGAGCAAGCTTACCGGCAGAGGGTTTTCCTGACGTTGGGCTTTTGCCAAAATATCCCTAAAAGGAGCAAGGATTTAATTTAGATAGTAGCAGCCACAGGAGGAGGAAAATAATGTTTTCCCCTAAAAAGTGTGCCACCAGAAGCTTTAGCTTTGGATGTGGAAAAACACATTAAATAGCATTCCTGGTTCACCTATACTGGGAATGCTGCCTGGACCATGAATGGAATGAATAGCGTATAATAAAGAACACACATTGGAGAGAGGACATGAAAGCTTCCTTAATTAGCATCACTGGGGTAAAATGGCATGAAATCATACTGTGCTGAGTGCAGGCATTGAAACACTTGTTTTTATTGTGAGAAAGCCTCTTGTAGATTATTATGTATAATCGCTATGTATTGCTAATATCTTGGCTTGTGGCTTTCTCTTCTTTTTCGAACCCCTCTATTCCTAATCTCCTCCTTTCAACGTCGAAAACAAACCCATGCTGTGTCTAAGCTCCTCCCGCATCTACCTGTCCTGGATCAAACTGAACCGTGTCAGATGTTTGATTGACAGGCGAAGATGATTGACAGGTGGAGATAACAAAAGGGAGACAGTGCACAAGGTCAGAGAGACGTATTTTTTAATTTGAAGGACAAGTGATGTAATGGCACTGATACAAAGATAGCTTTCAGGATCACTCACCGTGGGCAGCATTAGCATTCAAACATATCTTTGGAGAATCACCAGCTCCTTTCTCAAGAAGATGGTGAAATGATTGCCGGGGAATCGTGTGCAGAACTTCTGGGCCTCTTTGTGGTGTTATCCGAGGAGTTTGCCAGTTTGGCCCACACAGGAGCATGGACCAGAAGAACAGCCAGTCTTTGTGGAAGCCCCACCCACTTTCCTTCTTTGCTGAATAAAATCAGCACTCATGACTCATAAAAAACTGCAGGACAAAGATGACATAAGGATCACATTGTGGTTGAGTACTACTGGAATACTAGCCTAGCAAGATCTGTTGAGAACCTCTTAATTGCCCCTTGCCCCTGAGCAACGAACCAGGGGCCAATTTTCGGGCCATACCACCTTAAAGTGACTCTGAGTGGATTTTCATACGTCACATCTAATCTTAAACCACATCCGAATGGTTAGAACTCACCCCCAAATAAAAGACCCCATCCTAATTTAAACCACACCAAGAATCGTAGACCACACCCTCAACCCCAAACCACACCCCCGACTCGTAGACCAAACCCTCAACCCCTTAACCACACCCTAAAATCGTAGACCACACCCTCAATCCCAAACCAAACCCCCAAATCGCAGACCACACCCTCATTCACAAACCACGACCCAACTTGTAAACCATACCCTGAATCCCAACCCACACCCCCGACTCGTAGACCACACCCTCAACCCTTTAACCACACCCCAAATCGTAGACCACACCCTTAACCCCTTAACCACACCCCAACTCGTAGACCACACCCTCAACCCCAAACCACACCCCCAATCTTGAAGCCCCACCCCCGATCCTTGCGTGGTGCCTGCCATGTGGTGAGTCTCTGTGTGCCATGCATTTCCTATTCTCTAATCCCATTGGTTGTCCCCAGGGAGGTTGGGGGATAGAATCAAAAGAAAGCTGTCCCAGACAGTTTGGCATGGGGGAGGGTTGGGTGGGTGGGTGGGTGGGGGGGCGTGCAGAAGAGGACGGGGAGGTAATTATTTTGAAGGGTATTAAGTCATCAGCTTTACTTTTATCTTGATTGCATTGTGGAAGTCGTGCATAATTAATGGAGGGGAGCTTATTAGCAAAAGATGATTAGGCAAATTACACAGGTGTCGGATGCATTTTTCATGATGAATTTTGCCGGGACAATCCTGTATTCCCATCTGTTCCCCTGCTATCAGAATGTCACTTCAGGGGGAAATTAGAGCCACCACACAATGAAAAAATAAAAAAATAAAAGAAGGCCGGCAGACAGAGGGGTGAAAAAAAGAGTAGAAGCAAAAATGTGATTTAGGTTGTGCTGGAATAAACACAAACAGCGAATTGCTGTTTGAGCGGCGAAGTAATCAACGAGCAAGCTTATGGGAATTGGCGCACAGGCAACTGAGAATAGTATTTTATGATTATGCTTTGCAAAAGTAAAAAAAATAAATATATCCCATTAAATATAAAAATATTAAAAAACACACAAAACTCTGACCTTCACAATTAAGTGTGGTCTGAGCTCATTCAGTCCTGGCCGTGTGCGAGCCATTACTTACCGCAGGTCTAATTAAGGCTCACCTTTCAGTCAGGCTTTTATTGTGAAAGGTTGAATAAGCCCCGTTTGAATCACTGCTAAGTGACCCCCCCCACCCCTCTCTAAAAGCACCCTCCTCTTTGCTTTTTCCATTTGCAATCATTTTAATTAAACGCTGATATTAACGCCATGGCCTTCATCCCAACCACTTGTACTTTCAGATATCTTCTGTGTAAAAAAAAGCAGTTAGAAAACGATGAATTGCGACACAGCCGCGACTCTCCTGCCTTCCAACTGACATTTTCTGACGTCAGTTGGATTTTATGACCAGCTTAGACGAAGGGGATTTTTAATTACAGATTTTGTAATCTGTAATTTCATCCAAAATGTCTGCCTCACTCGTCACGCGAATGTACATTTATATTTACGTTTTGCTAACGCTTCTATCCAAAGCGACTTCCAACCATTCATTCACACACCGGCGGTGGAGTCGACCACGCAGGGCGACAGCCAGCTCGTCAGGAGCAGTCGCGGTGAGACGTCTCGCTCAGTGACAATTCGGCCCTAGCTAGGAGGAGCCGGGCATCAAACTAGCAACCTTCCGGGTACCAGTCAACCCGCTCTACCTCCTTCACCACTGCCCGCCGATGTTGGATGATTGCGGTCGTTTTCTCACAGGTACGTGAGCGGGTTTGGCTTAGAGGCCGCATCTTATATAACAACCACACGGTGGGGGCTGACATGAATAAATGCATACATGTACAGTACATACATACAGTCATGGACACGCGTTCAGATGTTTATCCCCTTCTTCAAACGGCCCAGGCTCATCAATCTCCTCCATTATTGAAAGGCCGACTCGGTCTTGGCGCCCCCCTTCTCCCCGACACCGCCCCCCTCTCTTCATTGGCGTTCCCCAGGGTCCCGCTCAAGGCCCTCTCCAGATCATTAGCCCCCCCCCCCCCCCTCCCCTCTGACTCCCCCATCGTACTCATCATACCCTCACCTTCCTCACCTGCTCCTCCTCCTCCTCCGCTCTCGGTCCCCCGTCTTCTCCCTTCTCCCACAAGCCCCGTCATCAGCCATGCTCTTTGTGCCTCCCCCCTCCTCCCCCTCGTGGTCGTCCTGTCCTGTGTCTTCTAGCCTGCGGCGTTGTTCGGACCGCTCGTCTGTTTACCACTCTTATTTGTTGTTGTTGTTGTTGTTGTTGTTGTTGTTGTTGTAGTGTCGTCGTTGTTGTTCCTTAAAGTCTCGGGGAGTCCCCAAGTTTTCCCCAATAGCATTTACCCTCACCTGATCACTCTCTCCCTCTCTCTCTCTCTCTCTCTCGCTCTCTCTCGTTCGCTCGGCGCTTGATTAACTCGGTCTGACGCACGTCGCTAGCGTAGGGTTTTGGATTAATTAAACCCCCCCCCCCCTCCCTCCCCCCCTTCCTCCCCCCTCCCCTCCCCCCCTCTGCGTCCCGACGCCAGAGGGCACCGGAAACATGAGGAGGAGACGAGGCAGCGACCGCCATCTTTCAATTGGCAGGTGGCTTCTTCTCGTGACCCCCTTCACCTCCACCACCACCAGTATCTCACCACCATCACCGCCACAACCACCGCCACCACCGCTACCACCACCACCACCACCACCACCACCCCCACCAAATCCAGCCCCACGACATCATCATATCCACCACCACCACCATGACATCATCACAGCTCACGTTAGATGAAGTTACAAGAGAGTGAATGTGACTAGGAGGCGACAGACAGAGAGAGAGAGGGAGCGAGAGAGAGAGAGAGAGAGAGAGAGAGAGAGGGAGAGAGAGAGAGAGAGAGAGACAGAGAGACAGAGAGAGAAAGAGAGTTGGCAGGGAGAGTGAGAGAGAGAAATCAGAGAGAGAGAGGGGAGAGGGGAGGGAGAGAGAGAGGAAGAGGGAGAGAGAGAGAGAGGGAGAGAGAGAGAGAGAGAGAGAGAGAGAGAGAGAGAGAGAGAGTTGGCAGGGAGAGTGAGAGAGAGAAATCAGAGAGAGAGAGGGGAGAGGGGAGAGAGAGAGAGAGAGAGAGAGAGAGACAGAAGTTGTCTGGGCGATGATGATGACGGAGTGGACAGACGTTTGACCTGAGAGGACAGATTGGATTTGGCTCCGTCTCGTGCTGCTGGCACAAGGCTGGCGACATGCACGATAAACTACCCCCCCGCAGAGAGAGAGACGCACGCACACACACACACACACACACACGCACACACACACACACTCACACACACACTCTCCCCCTCCTCCTTCCCTTCCAATGACGCTTCCATTTCATTTTCCGCAAAGCATGAAATTAGAGCTATTTATAACCCTGCTGATAATTACATTATACTTACTCCATTGCGATTAGGTCTCTGGGTTTTTATGATACAATGTCACACTTTTAATTAAACGGTCTCTCTCTGGCAGGCCTGCTTGGCTCATCTCCAGACTTTTGCTTGATTCCCTTGATTTTTTATCTTTACCAACCCTCCGTGGTAACTACCTGGCAGCACGGCCCGCCACACCCCCACTGAGTTATGGACTCAGGGAGTCGGAGGAGGAAGGCCCGAGCGGGGTCCTTACACGCCGTGGAGACCAGCAACAGATGAACAGAGGGACAAGAGGAGGTTTTACACAGGTTTTCTAACGCGGGGGGGGTGTTAGAAAACAACACCACGGATAATCCGATGTTTCACTATGTCCGATGTTTCAATACGTCCCATGTTGTCGCATGAGTTGTGTGTCCATGGTTAACTTATTTTCACCATCATTCAAAGGAACTATTCAATATTTTTGTTGGCTATGGTTGACGTGTTGTTTTCATTGTTTTGTTTTCGACAAATGTTTTTTACGATAAAGTTTTGAAACCTTGAAACAACGATGTACGAAAAGACTTTATGAAAATGTCCAAATTTGTGTTTGCTTGACATTGTTTACACATCCGGTTCTAATCAATGCAATATACTCTATAATGGAAAGGTTTTTCAGAGGGTGTTGCAACGTCTACACCGGCAGAATAAACCGCTCACGTGTTGTCCATATGGCAACGCTCAACGGACTAAAGCACAACTGTCTAACCGCCTTTTGCACAAGACCTGAACTAATAAAATACAAATACTCTAAAACGCCTCCATCCGCATACCATTTTCATTCAGTTTTAACGTGAAAAAAAACAGGAAAACCGTCCGATAACCGACTCTTAAAACATGAAACTCCAAACCCCTGAAGATAGCCAGGCAGAGGAAGTTGCGGTCTAACATAAACGAAGCGTCGCATCGGGAACAACAAAATAACAACAACAACAACAACTCATAAACGAGCTCCAAATGTACCCGACCGATCTGCTGCTTCGCCGCGAGACCCGACTGAGCGGTGAAGAAACAAAAGAAGGCAAGAAAAGAGAGAGGGAAAAGAAGAAAGAAAGAAAGAAAGAAAGCTAGCCGAGGCAACAGCCCGCTGAATAATAGAAGAGCGATAGACACTCAATAATAAATCGCCGATAAATAAAATATACCGACGTGTGTCTTGATTAAGGTGTGTGTATTCCCAACGCCCTCCGCCTCTCCTGATGCCATCAGAGCCCTCTTTTGATTCGCCGCATCCCCGCGTGTTGCCAGGTGGCTCCCCCCCCCCCAATCCCCCCCCCCCTCTGTATTCAACACTTCCACTTTGTGTTGCACACTTGAAAAGGGGAGCGTCTTGGTGGCTGGAGGGGCTTCTGCCGGAGAGAGGGGCCGATAGCAGGGGATTCCCTGGCCCGTGGCGTCGGCCCTGGGCGTTGTTGGAGAGCCGCGACCACCCCGGATGATTCACTCATTCATGTTTCATGTGGAGCGGGGGAGAGAGGGTGAGGGAGAGAGGGGAGGGAGAGAGAGAGGGAGCGAGGGAGAGAGGGTGATGGAGAGGGGGGGAGAGAGAGAGGGTGAGGGAGAGAGGGAGGGAGAGAGAGAGGGGGAGAGAGGGAGGGGTGAGGGAGGGAGGGAGGGAGAGAGAGAGGGGGAGAGAGAGGGAGAGAGAGAGAGGGAGAGAGAGAGAAAGGGAGAGAGGGTGAGGGAGAGAGGGAGGGAGAGAGAGGGGGAGAGAGAGGGAGAGAGAGAGAGAGAGAGAGAGAGAGAGAGAGAGAGAAAGAGAGATGTGTCCCGCTACACAGAATAACAGCTATGGCAGCTGAGAAACTGTGGAGAGCAGTAATTAATACCTTGTGGATATTCCGTCTCTTCTTCTCTCCCTCTGTCCCCACCCCCCCACACCACTCTGGCGATCGATTAAATCATGCAAAACACTCCTAATTATAACCCCCTCTCTCCCCCACCACCCCCCTTATGACTTGTCTCTGACTGCAAATGTCATGGATGAGTGTTTGTCTTTGCGGGACCTGCCTTTTGCCTCTTCGCCGTACTGCTGGAGACAGGTGGCATTGAACTTTGCATGCGGCCCTTTTAATTCTTCTTCTTCTGCAGCAAATTAGCACCAAGGCTGACGGAACGCTAACACAGAGCGATGAAGAATGATAGAGAGAGAGAGAGAGAGAGAGAGAGAGGGAACCGCAGAGAGAGAGAGAGACAATGTGTCCATCCAGGCATCAGTGTGCCATGCAGTGTGAATAGCAATATTCTCAGCAGGGCTCATCAAGCCAATTGTTAATTGGAGATTGCACCCTGCTTGTTATACACACACATACACGCACACACACACATACACACACACACACACACACACACACACACACACACACACACACACCAATACTTGCACATATGCACACAAACGCATATGCAAGATGGCACACAAACACACACAGACGCACACACAAGTTCATTAACGCCCACTCACAAACACACACACACACACACACACACACACACACACACACACACACACACATACAGACACATTCATTAATGCCAAAGCACAAACACATATACATGAAAATACAAACGCGCACATTTGAGCACTGGCAAACACACACACACACACACACACACACACACACACACACACACACACACACACACACACACACACACACAAACACATTTCATTAATGCCTACACAAAAAGCACACAGGCATGACTGCACGCACACACACACACACACACTCACACACATACACAGTCACTTGTGTATTACAGTGTCAGGGCTAGACTGGCAGCTGACAAGCTGTCAACATTTGTACGCTGTAACTGTGTATTGATGTTCAGGGAGTTTATTAACTGCATTTTCGGTTGATGGGTAGACTGCTGAGTTCAGGCCTTTATTTCCTGCGTACACAATTCGCTTTGTTTTTACTATTTCATTTTTTATTATTATTAAGCCTGGAGGAAATTGAAGACAAATATCGTGATGCGATCACAGCACTCTCTCGCTGCTTTCTGCTGAGATTTTATTTTTGGGGATTTTTTTGCAGGGCGGCCCAGATAAAAACTAAAGTTCTGAAAGCACAGTAAGGATTTTTGATGTGGAATACAATGAAGACCTCAATAATAGATATAGTTTGTTGATCTCCCTCCTTTATGAACTTAGAGAGGCAGCCAGAGGATCCTGCTGTCTGAACGCTGATGTCGGGGTTCAGCATATTGTTAAAAATATATCGCTGTCTAGAACTATAATGTTAGCCGCGGTGTGACTAAAGGAAGTTCTGAAGTACCCTTTGCGTGCTCACCTTTATCAGATTTACCTTCCCGTTGGTGTCAAAATGGCTTTTCTTAAACCATAAATTTGCCTGACCCCAACGGAGAATGTCTGACTAATTTTAAGATTACTCACGTTTTCTGTTCTTCTGATAACCTTGTGTGACTTTAAGGAGTACGAAAGCGAAAACTTTCTGCGAAAAACTTGATGAGAACTTGATGGTGAATTTGTAAACAGTGCTTCAAATCAAACTCAAAATTAAACATTATCGCTAGCTCTAACCAATATAGCTCAATGACAGCCCTTCAAAGTAAAAGCGCATTCTGTCGTCCATTTTCATTGACTGTCCCGAATGCGCTTTGTCAAACGGCTAC
Source organism: Pollachius pollachius (assembly GCF_949987615.1). Lineage (NCBI taxonomy): Eukaryota > Metazoa > Chordata > Actinopteri > Gadiformes > Gadidae > Pollachius > Pollachius pollachius. Next base: position 2,708,144 of record NC_136937.1, read on the forward strand.
ATCTGATACAACCATACAACATGGTGACCTGGTTGGTAGACACACACACTCACACACACACACACACGCAGGCTCACGCATACGAAGGCTCACACACACACACACACACACACACACACACACACACACACACACACACACACACACACACACACACACACACACACACGCAGGCTCACGCATACGAAGGTTCACACACAAACACACACACACACACACACGCGCAGGCTCACGCATACGAAGGCTCACGCATACGAAGGCTCACACACACACACACACACACACACACACACACACACACACACACCGCCTCTCCCACTAGTAATAGATATGCTAGTCACAACCCATCTCTCTTACCAGCCCCTAAACACACTGAAGGGTAAATGTACAGTGCAGTAAACAGTGGACGTGGCCTTTAGAAAACACCGTTAAGGTGAGGTAAAAAACAAGCCAGGAGCCTCGGACACTTAAAGGTCTCCCGCCTCTCTCCCTGGCAGACGGCCTCATGGCGCCCCCTCCCCCCTCCCCCCCCCCCCCACCCGGTGGCTAAGCTAAGACCGCTAAGGCGCCGCGGCGGTGATGGCGCCGCGCTCCTGACCTTTTCTCATCAAGTCAAGTCAAGTGTTATAGTGTGTGTGTGTGTGTGTGTGTGTGTGTGTGTGTGTGTGTGTGTATGTGTGTGTATGTGTGTGTGTATGTGTGTGTAAGTGTGTGTGTTTGTGTGTATGTCTATGTGTGTGTGTGTGTGTCTATGTGTGTTTGTGTGTGTTTATGTGTGTGTCTGTGTGGGTGTGTGTGTGTGTGTGTGTGTGTGTGTTTGGGTGAGCTTGATGGTGGTCTGGGGCCCATGGGGTGGGCCGTTCCTCTGTGGTGAGGTTTCTTCACTGGTGTGTTCTCCGTTCTGAAACATCAGCGGTTAATTGCCGACAATAGCTGGCTGACCTTCTCCGGAGTATACCGTAGGCACGACTCCTCCTGTCCTGCTCTCTTTCTATTCTTTCTTTCTTTCTTTCTTTCTTTCTTTCTTTCTTTCTATCTTTCTCTCTATATTTCCTTCCATCTTTCTATCATTCTTTCTTTGTCTATATATTTCTATCTTTCTTTCTATCTTTCTTTCTTTCACACCTATCCCAGCCAAACTATCCCAGTCACCTTCGGTGTATTTCTCTGGAAGTTTGTATACAAATAAATAACGTTTGTCGTTTAGGATTCATTGATTTATTTTTTTATGCAAAGAGTGACGAGACAGGAAGCAAGTCAAACCACTACATTCCAGGTCCCTTACTGGATTCAAAACCCTGCACCGAGTGGGACGATTTATCAATCACCAGAAAGGTTCCTGAATGTCTATTCCAGGAAAAAGGACATCCAATCACACCACAGCGAATCAGAAAAGCTTCGAGCAAGTCCAAACTAAACTGAAAACACACCGACACAAACGATGACACAACACCAACGGCACTGAGCAAAAACTTTATTCCCCACACACTGCGGAAAAACTTTGCTAAACAAAGGGTGAAATTCAATCCACCACACAGTTATCCATGTATCCTTCAAGGATTTGAAAATGACATATATTTAAGCCGTTTGACACAAAAGGGCCTGATGGCTAAGAGTCCCCCCCCCCCCCCGGGCTGAAGTGAACAACCGGGGCTGCAAACTCGAGTTGGCCTCTCTCTCGCTCTCTCTCTCTCTCTGTCTCTCTCTCTCTCTCTCTCGCTCTCTCTCTCTCTCTCTCTCTCTCTCTCTCTCTCGCTCTCTCTCTCTGTCTCTCTCTCTCTCTCTCTCTGCCGTTACAGCAGAGGGAACAGGAACGTTCTTTATGAGAAAAGCCCCCCACTGAATGGAAAACAATGTCTGGAACCAGGAGAAGGTGTGATAATGGGCAGGAAATATACAAAAACCGGCAGCGATTAAACTCAGTGTTATCCCGTTGAGTGCCGTCAAATGCGCGGCAAATGAGGGGGTTGGTTTGGGGGGAAGGGCTGGGGGGTAGTATAGAGGACAGGGTCGGGGGAAAAGTCAAAGGCATTGAGGACTTAACATAGGGTTACACCTGTAGAAACTATTGCAATTGCTCTCTCACACATACAGGAAAAATATAACTCTTTTCCATGTATTGTAACTGAGATGAAAGGGGCCAGAATGGAAGAAATGGGGATTTAATCATCCGCAGAATCGCTTTGGTCTTGAGTTTAATATAAGACTATCATTTTGTCGAAAGCGTTGGCATCAAAGCAGGGAAAAACGGCAAGCCTTGTGTTTGCTGTAATTGGGGGTCACACACAGTTACTGAGATTAGGCTGTCATCCGTCATACTTTTTTGGTGTTTAAAAAAGCGCCCCCTAAGAAAGGAGACAAGAAAGGTCAAACATTGTTGACTCAATTAAAACGCTCTTGCAAATTCCCAGAAAATTAGTCAGCACTACCCAAGAGAAAGACGATTCCAGCCAACCCTGAACGACTGCATCATCATATTTGTCACACGAGACAGTCATAGTAAACCGGCCTC
>NC_136937.1:2710855-2765855 GCF_949987615.1 Pollachius pollachius
TGTGTTGGGGGCCAATTTTGTTCCGGCTAATTCTCCCAAAATGAGGGCTTTCACCGGAGCCGCGTGATTGGCGGAGAGGGCTGCAGTGTCGCCGCCCCCTCCCAGCAAGTGTGTGTGTGTGTGCCTCGCGGCGCGTCGTTTCAGGCAGCCATAACGAACTCCACCTGCCGACTCAGCAGCCTGTTAAACTCATTACCATTGCTAATAAAGTTGGAGATTCAACATCTGCCATCACTCGCTCTCCTCCACCACCTAAGCCCCCTCACCCCAGCTCGCTACACACACCTCTCGTTCAGCTCCTATTTTAACACATGAGTGTACCGTGCACACACACACACACACGCATACACCCATATGCACACACACACAAACACAAGTATATACACATGCATGCATACACACACGCACACACCCAGACAGACACTCACGCACACACACAGACAGACCCTCACACACACACACAGGTTTATACCTGCCTGCATACACACACACACACACACACACACACACACACACTCACTCACTGCACACACATACACACACATTAGTTTTCACCCACATGCATAAAACCACACACATTCATACACATACACCACTCACAGACACACACACACACGTGTATACAGTCAAATGCATAAAAACACACACACACACACACACACGCGCGTGCACACACACACACACATACACACACACAGCCTTGCACATCCACAGATGCACACACATAGGATGTCCCAAAGGTGACCCAATCAAAGCAAACTGAGCCAGATCGTTTTAAGGCTGACCTTAAAGCGCTCTCCTCTGTTCAGTTCTCTCTCTCCACCTCTTCTATTCCCTATCCCTCTCCTTCCCCAGCCTCCCAAACCCTTCCTCTCCTCTCCCCCTTTCTTGTCCTCTTTCCACCCATGCTTTCCTCCCTTCTCCCCTCTCCTCTCCTCTCCACCATCTCCTCTGGTACCTCTCTCCCTCCTCCCTTTCGCCTCCCTTCCTCCTCACCCTATCCCAATCCTACCCCTCTCTCCCTCCTCCCCTCCCCTCTCCTCCCCCTCCTCCCTTGCTCCTCTCCTCTCATCTCCACCCTCCTCCCTCACTCGTCATCCTCTCCTCCCCTCCCCTCTCTTCCTCTTCCTCCCCTCGCCTCTCCCGTCCTGCACCCTAATCAAGGTGCAGCTCAGGGCTGGAGAACCAGGGCTAGGTGGGGTGGGGAGTCGGATTCAGGGAGGAGGTGGTGGTGGTGGTGGTGGTGGTGGTGGTGGTGGTGGTGGTGGAGGTGTGTGGTGGGGGGGGGGGGGGGGGGGGGGGGGGGAGGGCGTCGGGGTTAGCCGAGGCACAGGGCGGGGTGGAGGTAGATAAAAGTGTTGGGAATGGTAATGATGCCAAGTAATGATTTCCCTGGAGGGGAAAATCTGATCCATTGCCACAGGGAAGAGAGGTAGACTGAGAAGAAAAGACCAGAGAGGAGGGAGAGAGGGGAGAGGGAGGGAGGGAGAGGGAGGGAGGGAGAGAGGGGGGGAGAGAGGGGGAGAGGGAGGGAGAGAGAGGGGGAGAGGGAGGGAGGGAGGGAGGGAGAGAGGAAGAGGGAGGGAGAGAGAGAGAGAGGGGGGGAGAGAGGGGAGAGGGAGGGAGGGAGGGAGAGAGGGAGGGAGAGAGGGAGTGAGAGAGGAGGGAGGGAGAGAGAGAGAGAGGGAGGGGGAGAGAGGGGGAGAGGGAGGGAGAGGGAGGGAGAGAGAGAGAGAGGGGGAGAGGGAGGGAGGGAGAGAGGGGGGAGAGAGGGGGAGAGGGAGGGAGAGAGAGGGGGGGAGGGAGGGAGAGAGGGAGGGAGAGAGGAAGAGGGAGGGAGAGAGAGGGGGAGAGAGGGGAGAGGGAGGGAGGGAGGGAGAGAGGGAGGGAGAGAGGGAGTGAGAGAGGAGGGAGGGAGAGAGAGAGAGAGGGAGGGGGAGAGAGGGGGAGAGGGAGGGAGGGAGAGAGAGGGAGAGGGAGGGAGAGAGAGAGAGGGAGAGAGGGGGAGAGGGAGGGAGGGAGGGAGAGAGGGAGAGGGAGGGAGGGAGAGAGGGGGGGAGAGAGGGGGAGAGGGAGGGAGAGAGAGAGAGGGGGAGAGAGGGGGAGAGGGAGGGAGGGAGGGAGGGAGGGAGAGAGGGAGAGGGAGGGAGAGAGAGAGCGAGGGGGAGAGAGGGGGAGAGGGAGGGAGGGAGGGAGAGAGGGAGAGGGAGGGAGGGAGGGAGAGAGGAGGGAGGGGGAGAGAGGGGGAGAGGGAGGGAGGGAGGAAGAGAGGGAGGGAGAGAGGGAGTGAGAGAGGAGGGAGGGAGAGAGAGAGAGGGAGGGGAGAGAGGGGGAGAGGGAGGGAGAGAGAGGGGGAGAGGGAGGGAGAGAGAGAGGGAGGGGGAGAGAGGGGGAGAGGGAGGGAGGGAGGGAGGGAAAGAGGAGGGAGGGAGAGAGGGAGAGAGAGAGGAGGGAGAGAGAGAGAGGAGGGAGGGAGAGAGAGGGAGGGAGAGGGAGAGGGAGGGAGAGAGGGAGGGTTGGGGGGTAGGAGGGAGTAGTGGGGCCGTGAGAGAGACAGGATCCACATCAGCATTTCAGGGAAGAGCACCTATAAGCCATAAGAAGTAGTGGAGGTGCAGGAGGAGGAGGAGGAGGAGGAGGAGGAGGAGGAGTTGTGGGGTGGGGGATGGGGGAGGGGGGGTGAACCAAAATAATGGATAGAAAATACTTTTTGAGCACACTGTGGGTGTCTCTCCCCTTCTCGCCTTCATTCCCCACTCGCTTCCTCTCCTCATCTCTCCTTCCTCTCCTCCTCTCTCCTCTTTCCTCTCTTCTCCTCCCCTCTCCTGCCTCCTCCTCACACCCCTCCATGTGTGGAGCCTGCGAAAAACAGGCTAAAGCAGACCTGGGATTGGGGGTGTGGGGGTGGAAAGGCAGGGTTGGGTTGTTTCAAATCAAACAGCTGAAAGGTATGATTTAACAACGCTTAAAACTCAATAAGAGCCGGATAAACAACTAATTAGATGGGCCACTAGGACACTGGGAAAGGGGTGTGTGAGTGTGTGTGTGTCTGTGTGTGTGTGTGTGTGCGTGTGTGTGCGTGTGTGTGTGTGTGTGTGTGTGTGTGTGTGTGTGTGTGTGTGTGTGTGTCTGTGTATGTGTGCATACGTTTGTGTGTGTGTGGGTGGGTGCATATTTGTGTGTGTTTGTGTGTGTGTGTGTGTATGTGTGTGCGTGTGTGTGTGTGTTTGCTTGTGCGCATGTGTGTGTTTGTGTGAGTGTGTGTGCATGGGGTAGGGGATGATGTGGAAGTGGTTCTTTATTGATCCCATCGTCAAAAATTAATCTGCCTTTCCTGCCGGCACTACAATACACCGCCCAGCAAGGAGAGATAGAATATGTTACTCAGGCCCTCCCCCCCTCCCCCCCTCTCCCCCTCTTCACCTCAGCCTCAGAATCCACTTCCTATTTCCTCTCTGAAACCGTCCCAAAAAAATTACTTCAAACTCCACCACCTTAATGTATAATTGAGGGTTGATACAACACGCACACACATTCACACACACTCACATGCACAAAGACACATGCACCAGCACACACACACTCTCACGCACATGCATACACCCACACACGCACACCCATACACACACACACACAAACACACACCCACACACACACCCACCCATACATCCATAACCACACACACACACAAACAAACACACACACACACACTCACACACACACACAACCCTACACTCCGTTGGGGCAATACAGTTCAATATCAATGTAGATTTTTCTCGTGGTTGTTTCTGGATTTGAAACCATAATATAGAAAAAGTTTTGAAACTTAAAGTTCTCACAGGCTGAGGCCAAACCGATGCCGTACCAACTTGTTTTGATATTTTCCTTTAGTTTCATTTGAATGTATATATTTTTGATAGCGCCTACGTTGGCCTTGTATTTCAAGCGCTGGCTTCTACTTCGACCATATTTTATTCAGGGGCCTCCATTCAACCCCGCCCAAATCATGCCGTCTCCGACTTGACGAGGTTATTTATTTGTACAAATATCCGCTGCACATGAAAAATGGATGGGGATGAAAGTGTGAAATGTCGTACTGGAGACTGATCTCTGGTTTGGATTTGTATCGCTATGTGAGGCTAACATAGAGAGTTTTCTGGAGTAATGAAAGCTTTTCTAGTACTTTGCTACCCCCAGTTTGTTGACCAAATGTTTTGAAGATCTCTTAATTATGCTTTGTACATACTATCGCAGGGTAACCTGCAGCTAGAGCGAACACCACATTTAAACCACTATCGTTCAATTCAATTAAATTCAATTTTATTTGTATAGCCCATAATCACCATTACAGTCTCAAAGGGCTTAACAGGTCAAATATTTATGACATTTGCATCTACAATCTCGAAACTCGTTGCATCTACAATCTCAGGATTAAAGTTGAAACACATCAAAGATACTTTATTCACTTCTCACGGTGTGATTTGATTCTATTGTCATAACCTCCTGCTTCGCTTTTATGTTTTTCACAACTGCTAAAGTTTTTTTTTAAAGGTGCTGTGGGTAAGATTCAAGAGCTGTAATATTTTTGTGTTGTTTGTTAGGAATGGCCTGGACCCCAGTCTGCCGTGAGTGAGTGAAATGCGCTGTGAGAAGATTTGTTTTGAGTTGACTGCGACTCTGCATGAACCATTTTACATTTCCGACCTCTCTCTGATTAATTATGGCCAATCAGAGCATCTCCACCCTGATGGACCAATCAGAGCATCTCTTCACCCATTGGTTCCGTCTTGCAAGGTCATGACTCATGAGCCCCACCAAAATTACGGATTTCATGGCATCAACTGAAAGCTTTTTGTTGTTCTTGTATATTTAGTGAACAGTTTAAGGCAAACAAATACCCATGCTTGAAGAGAGAGATAAAATTGCTCTCCTTAAATAGCACTCAATAAATAAATATAAAAAGGCTAGGAATGCCGCAAAGCACAGATTGTAATTAGTGTACACAGCCACAGCTAGATTGTGTGGAAACTGACTTTCTGTTGGCACCAGTTTGATTCAGCACTTAGCAATGTTTGGTTACAAATGGCTCTGTCCTTGAGGTGCAAAAGTCTCCGATGCGATGGAAATATATTCTAATTCTAATTAACCAAAGACCCGTTTTACACCACCAACCAAAAGGCTCGACTTTCCATTCAAGCCTCCTGATCGGCAGTCAGTCACTGCTGCAACGGCTAACCGTCTTCCCAGCCCCAAAAAACGACCAGCCCAACCATCCATCTCCCTCACGGAAAAAACGAAACGCGTCGCCAAGTGCGTCGGACATCCGAGTTATGAGCCGGTATTTCACAATCCCATTACCCGATGAAAAGCCTCGATAATAACGGAGGACTTCACCCAAAAGGACCGGGGCCGGGACACCCACTCGGAGCGCCGTTTCAATCTGCGAGACGAAGGACGTTGGAGTCCGATCCTCGGGAATTATTGTGACAGCGACGGCGGGGAAGGAACAGATGAACGTTTTTCTCTGGGGGTTGGGGGGAGGTACGGTAAAGTTGCACTTGAGCCAGACCCCAGCGCCAACCGGCCCTCGATTCTTCCCGGCGACTACAGACGAGGAGGCAGGTGAAGTGAGGAACATGTTGGGATACACACAGCAATTCATTGCAGCCGCACCAAATTAGTTTTAGGCTCTCGGCTGAAAATAATGGTGTGCGTTTGTGTGTTTCAGTGTGTGTGTTGCGGCTATTATCCCCTCGGTATGTTCAATTATTGATTAGTGAGTGCCACGGGGGCGAGCGCCAGAGACGCCCCCGTGCACTGGCCAAGTAAATCCCTGTTTGCACTTCTCCAGGCTGGTCTACCATGTCTATCTTTCGCTTTCTCCCTCTCTCTCTGAGTTGGTCTCTCTTTCTCCTCTCCGCTTTTTTTCTCTGTCTAATCCCCTCCCCCCCCCCCCCTCTCTCTCTCTCTCTCTCTCTCGCTCTCTCTATCTGGCTCTCTCCCCCCCTTTATTTTCTCTCTCTCCCCTCTATTCTCTCTCTATCCCTCTCCCCCCCTTTTAGCTTTCTCCTCTCCTCCTCTCTCTCTCTCTCTCTCTCTCTCGCTCTCTCTATCTGGCGCTCTCCCCCCCTTTATTTTCTCTCTCTCCCCTCTTTTCTCTCTCTATCCCTCTCCACCCCTTTTAGCTTTCTCCTCTCCTCCTCCTCCTCTCTCTCTCTCTCTCTCTCTCTCTCTCTCTCTCTCTCTCATGCACCTGTTCCTAAACATAAGCTAAAACTGAGTAAAGTATTTCTCCACTCTCTGACTGGAGGATATTTCCCCTCTCACACGCGAAAGCAACACAAGCCGCACAATGGCATCACTCCGGCACTGTCTTACTGCCTTCCCAGAAGAGTATTCTCTCTCCTTTTTTTACTTCGTATTGGGTATTATGGCCTTGGCGAATAAAGTGTAGTGAACAAAGACGAACACACACACGTCGTCCGTTTTCTTAATCCACACGCCAGGACTTTGATCCGAGTGAAATTACTTGGTGCTTATCTCGCATATTTTTTCCTCCCTCCTCGTTTTTCCCTCGGTGTCTATTAAGGCCCGACGTAGCCCGGAAGATACCGCCATTGTTCTTCACGTAATCAGCTGCTTTTGTCCGTTATTTTTTAGCATAGGCTTTTCAAACACAACGTCGTTTCTGTGGCTAAACACCGTTCCCCGGGACGACCCCTGACCCCACTGATAAGCGAGTCTAGGAGGTTTTTATTTTATTTTACTTCTTTAATAAAAAAAGAAGGGACAGATTTATCTGTTATTAAGTCTGCTGCTCATAACACTGACGTTTATGTTTGGCTGTGGCGGCGGGGACTGAATGATTAGAAGGTAATTAGCTTGCCTGCTGGTTATTGATTTTTCCTTCCAAAGAAACTCAAACTAATTTCAGGCTTGGCTTGTTGTTTGGCATATAGTTCTCTGAGCTCCCGTTTTCGAAAAACTATTCCGAAAGCTTAAAAAGAATGGAAAGGGGTCCGCAAAATTGTTGTGCCTTTTGTGTAACCTTGAATGTAGTCCTCCACACACCAGACTTATATTTTAATCTAAATGTTAAAGTTAGATGAGCAGGCGTGCTCAAATATGGGCGGTTTAATTTTTTTTTTGCTTCGTATTAGTTTAAACCAATCATGTTGCTGGAAGCGGGGATCTGGAAGCGCTATTGGCTGTTTACATTTTGCACAAACTTGACTAGCGATGGTGAACAGAAAGTGTGTAAAGGTTTCAATTTAACACCATGTAAGACTGGCCCCTGTAGAAGTAAACTACAGGGGCCAGTAGAATATCTCCGTTACAAAACAGGAAACAGGGCCTAACTCCGCCCCTTTCTGTTTCTGGTTTCCTGCCCAGCTTCTGCTCTTTCCTCCCTAAAGAAGTTATACGATAACAAAATAGGACTGCTGGATCGGAACGGGACACCATATACACAAGGAGTTGATCCGGTGTGTTCGATATCGTGTCTGTAGAATTTAAACATCTTGGGGAGGATGTGTTGACGATGACGATTTGAAAAGATTGCTTTACGAAGACAAAAGTCCGAAAGATTACGGTGTTCATCATAATTGTCGCAAGACTCATACGATTCTCTCTGATTCCGATCCAGCAGAGCACGTCCTTGTCTTGTCTTCTCTACCTTCACGTGACTTGTCACTTTAAGACAGGCACCGTACACACACACACACACACACACACACACACACACACACACACACACACACACACACACGCACACACACACACGTTCACCGTCCCTGGAGGACGCACTTCCTCTTCCCGCTCAGGGTTACCTGCCAGCCACCACCCCGTCCACCAAATATTAGCGGAGAACTGAGCGGTAGTTTAAGAGAAGCGGGCTGACGGCTGAATTAATAATCGTTTAGCGCGTGTTTTGGGGGGGTGGGGGGGGGGCACTCCCCGGCGGTTTACACCTTGTTGGGGGCGACGGGTGAGTGATGACGAGGGATAGACCGCCGCCCACGCCGCTCGTCTGGTAGGCTGATCAGCGGCACTCTGTCACCGCACCGAGTCCAGAGGGCCCTGGGTCCTCTTGGGGGGGGGGGGGTATGAAAGATGGAGGTACACTCTTCTCTTACAGGGGCCTGGCTCGGCTTGTCACTGGGCTGATGGTGGTGCCGGTGGGAGGGGTGGGGGTTGGTGGTGGTGGTGGTGGAAGTGGAGGAGGGGTGGCCTGACAAGCATAAATTATGTTAATCGAATTTAATAAAAAACACTTTATTCCAAAAGGTTTCAAGTACTTTGAAATGTCAAGATGATCTAGTGCGCTACCTGGAGAGGTGCTCGCAAGGCTTAAAGTCGGCGGCGTTAAAATATTAAAACGTGAAATTGCGACCCCATCCCTCCCTCCCCCCTCCCTTCACATGAGGGATGGTGTGAGCACGATGAAAAATGGAGGATCCTGAGTGTGTGTGTGTGTGTGTGTGTGTGTGGTTGTGTGTGTGTCTGTGTGTCCCAGATGGAGTTTTTCCTCCCATTTATTAATTGATCGGAGCATGGAATCTGCTCCTCCATTATGCTTCGGTTTCATGAAGGAGATATGAAATTGATTTGGGAATGTTCTAATGAAAGTATTGCCGTATCTGTTTTCCTCCATTTCTTCTCTCCCTCATGCACTTTTTATTTTTTTATTCGCTGTCGGATACATAGGTGATGTGCAGCCACACACACGGTCTTTGTTATCTTATAACAGCAAATTATAACTATAATTAAGTAAGAAATTGGGCCTTTTGTGTAAGCGGGTGTTGGCGGGTTTACATTAATGTCTTATTGAACTGCAGAATTATCAGGAAATGATTCATATTAATACAGGATGAAAACATGTTGCCCTGGTTGTGACTAAATACAGCTCTATACTTATACACACACATACACAAACAAACGCACACAAACACATACAAATACAAATAAACACACATACTGAACACATACAGACATACACACACAAACACACACACGCACACACTGAACACACACACACACACACACACACACACACAGACCTGAGAAAGTAATGATGGCCTAACTCCAGTATCCACTGCCAGTTGTTAATTGAACAATGCTATTGTTACAGTGACAAACGGCCGATCGATCGGCAATCGCTCCCGCCACCACTTCCTGTTAGCCCCGGGATTCAGTCTGTCGGACACACGCGGAAAAATAAATAAATTAACCCGAAAAAAAGAACCGCAGATTAATGATGGATACCCACAGGGCAGTATGGTGGAGGCGGAGAGAATGGATTGCAAAATTAGTGTGAAACATTGAGCAGGAGAAAAAAAGACGATGGAATGATCAAAAACAGGCAGAGAGAGAGTAAGGGCTAAGAGGCCTCTGTGTGTGTGTATGTGTGTGTGTGTGTGTGTGTGTGTGTGTGTGTGTGTGTGTGTGTGTGCATGCAAGTTTAAGAGAGAGGGCGAGAGAGAGAGAGAGGGCGAGAGAGAGCACATTAGCAGCGCGGGCTAGGTAGGACGCTTGCCCTGTAGGTGTTCAATTACACCATGCAGAAGGTTAAATCAATAACATTTAAATTGCTTATGGTAATCACAGTGCGCTCCAATCACTGAGATCAGCATACACAATCTGCTGACCCCAGCCTCCCCCCTGCCACGAGACTGAAACATACGAGGGCAGCAGACAACTCGCCTACAACGGGTCATCGAGGAGAGATTGCTATGGTGCTAAGCTAACGTTTGTGTTTGTGTGCGTGTGCGTGTGCGTGTGTGTGTGTGTGTGTGTGTGTGTGTGTCTGTCTGTCTGTGTGTCTGATTGTAACAGTTCAATCATATGTAGAATCTTCTTCCGACATGTGTGCATGAGCGTGCGTTTGTTCCGATCTTCGGTGCCTTTTACCGCTACCCGGAGACCTATAGCTTCACTTGATCGGAGCAACGCCCGTCCATTCCCTGATCTTCGTTTTACATCGGAGCCCCGTCTTGTATAATCCACAAAACTCTTCCCAAAGTCCCCACTTTCTTCACGCTCTGAGAGGTTTGCACACACGTGTGTATAAATATATACCTTTTCAAAGAAGAGCTTGCCTCGCACCTCTCTGATAATCCCTCATGTACCACCAGCGCTGTATTTAAGCCGTTGTGGGACGCTACGTCCTCACTTATGTTAACCGGGTTCTCGCTCGCTCGCTTTCCTCCCGGCTTTGAGTCGACGTCTGCATCCGTCCACCTGCGTGAGAAGGCAAGAAAGGCAGCCTGCACGAGCGATGTACTCTCTTCCACGTCTTTTAAAGGTCCCATATTACACCACCAGGTGTGAGGGTGATTAGCCGTTACGAGCCATTTTGAAAATCTGCCGCTTGCTGTGTTTTAGTGACATCACAAGTGGGCATGTCCACCTAGATGTGTGCTGGATAGATCAGTCTACCAGCCTACCGAGTGGACGGTAGCAAACGTTGCTCATCTATCCGTCACACATCTAGGTGGACACGCCCACTTGTAATGTCAGAAGTGGCAGATTTATTTTCAAAGCGGCTTGGAACGGCTAATCACATTCACACCTGGTGGTATAATATGGGACCTTTAAGGTACAAAGCGAACGTGTGTTCGGATCTCCGTCGTGCGTATAACAGTCAGGAGGCCCCAGCGTGCGTGCACGCGATATCTGCCTACCCATGCAAAAAACAAAAAAGATATTTGCACTTAAAATAGATAAAGGCTGGTCAGCAACGCGTGGCCTCAAAACGTCCACCTGGAAGCATCGCATAGATTGATTCATAATTCTCTCCGACCAGCCCCGAGTTTCCTTCCCTAACAACCGTTCATTAATTTTTCAGGGGGCCTATAGGATGAACGGCTGTAGGAATATAAAATGATCCGGTGGGCCTACCAGCAGCGTCACCGCGGCGGCGCGCTGAAGCCTTTGAAGTCGTGCCTAATGAAGTGCGCGTGTAAGTTAACCAGCCCTAAACAATGAGGCGCGCGGCGCGTCTATAAAGCCTGCGCGTGACAGCTTGAAACGCAGACGTCAAGTCGAGGGCGGCGGCGGCGACATCGTCGTGAGGAGACGCCATTGTGAGTCCGCCGCATTGACATAAATCTGATCGTCTGCGCGAATAGGATAATTACCAGCATGGGAGAGAGGGCTGCGTAACAACGCGCATTCAGGCATGTGTGCGCACATCACCCACACCGTAGGACGTGGTATGTACCGACGCCAAGTGTAGGTTTATGTACGGTAAAGATACTGAAGGCAATCTAAAATAAGTCTTAAATACAGCATTATGGTTAGGCTCTATAAAATGTGTCGCCACTTATATTGGCCTATTCTGACTTTTATTTATTAAATATAACTTGTATATATTCTACTGGGCCTATATCTACCGTAATGAACAGCAGTCTGATCGTACGACTCTAAGACTCATACATTGTATGTTTTGTCAGCTATTTGCCTCCCCAACGTGTGGATTTAGTCATGCAGTGTCTGGCTCGAGGCCCCCGTGCTCAGCGGGACACAAGGGGTCTATTCGGCTGCTGTGTTCCCAGGTCCCTGCAGCACTCCTCAACCGTTTACACCGGGGGGGGGGGGGGGGGGGCTAGGGTTGGTTGGCCTGTTAGATGGACCAGTGACATCACATCTTATGGTCGTAGTATTCCCCACTGCAATGCAGGAATTAGGTAACAACTAAAAACGTGTTGAATTGAATTTGACGTTGTGCTTAATGCAATCTTTCAGTAGTATTTACAGATCCACATTGAAACTCTTAGGTACATATATTTAACCAAAACATGAAAATGTTTATAAGGACGATTGTTTTGGCCTACAAATAGGCTTTATAATATACAAACATATGCAAATACTAGGTAACAATAAAATGCAAAGACAGAGAAAACTCGTTGCTGAACGTGTTTCGCTTTGTTTAATTTCTAAATATAAAACAATTAGATCAAACAATGTGGTTCACAGTGGATAAATATATAGCGTAAGCCTATCCTGCATTAGCATAACCCCCCTGAAAGACAAAATGGGCTTTGCAGTGTTTTGTAAAACCACATATGCTCGGCTTACTCGGTAATGGAGTAAAAGCGGCATTGTGCTATATGCCCAGGAACGTTTTCCTACAAAACTAATCAAGTTAATTGCTGGATCCGAGGCGTGTTTATGAGCTGCACCTGGTCCATAAAGGAGCCGTAATGACGGCGCATCCATTTGACTTTTAAAATGGCTCCCTCTAGTGGCCGAATAAATTCCCTTCAGGGCCCGAGAGTCGGGGAACGCCTCGCGTCGACCTCTGCGAATTTAAAGTAAAGGTCAAAGCCTGCGAAAACTTTTGTCACATATAAACGGATTGCAAATTAGTAGAAAGGCCGCTGCAGAAATAACAAAAACCGTACTCCAAATCCCAAGGCCATCGTTTGGGCCTTTAATGTTCTGCCAGTGAGATTGTGTTACTCATTCTAAGCACATTCAGACGGTGGTGCAAAAAACAAACTACAAATTCATTTACTAAACCACTCGACAAAACAGGGACCACATTTAATACATGAAAATAAATGATTCAAAACGACTCAGACAGGACTTTGGCAAGTGCACTGTTTAAAGTTTAAATGATTTTTAAATGGGTTTGTTTAATGCCCTCATAAAGGAGGCGGGGTCACACTTGGAACGAGAACGTCATAATCACGACACAAAATTAAAGACACGGACGACCACTTACACTTTCTTACGATCTGCTGCGGCAATTCAGTGTTCACACCAGGAAAAAATGTAAAACAATCATAACCCCTTTTCCAGACGTAACACCAGCCTCTTTTATAATCCTATGTTTTTATTCCTACAAGCGGAAGTTGTGTAGGAGCACGCGGTAGGCCATACAGAAGGTGACCACCAGCCCGGTCAGCCAGGACAGCGCCCGGCTGGGCTGGGGCAGGGGCAGGACGTAGGCCACGGTGTGGCAGAGGCGCGAGGCGGCAAACACCCTGAAGTAGATGAGGGCCGTGGCCGCGTCGGGGCCCGTCAGCGAGTAGAGGAGCCCGACGAGCACGAAGGGAACCACATTCTCCAGGTCGTTCTGGTGGCACCTGGAGAAACACGACGTGGTTTAACACGCGATGTACGAAACATTAGGAATAAACGTTAAATGGTAGATGGACTGCAGTTCTAACCAGCGGCCACTCAAAGCGCTTTACACTACGGCCTAACATTCACCCGTTCACACACCGACGGCGGTGTCGACAGCGCAGGGCGACAGCCGGCTCGTCGGGGGCAGTAAGGGGGAGGCGTCTCGCTCGGGGACACCTCGACACTCAGCTAGGAGGAGCCGGGGAGCGAACTAGCAACCCTCCGGTTACCTGCTCTTCCTCCTCTTTAAGAGCAATTTTCAATGAGTAGGAGGATGAAAACCTTGTATGTCTGATTGCTATTGCTTGTATAATCTGCCCCCTTCCCTGAGTTGTAGGCCTAAACTAGGCTGAGCATCAGCATAACCTTTTTCTCTCATTTTTGATTGTAGCCTATTTTTGTTTGTTTATTTTCAGTCTCACTTTTAAGATGTCTTCAATACAGTTTGTCTGCTAAATGTCTAAATGTACATATAAGTGCAACTGGTGCATGTAAGGGTTAACATAAGAGAAGATGATGGCTTTTTTATACACGGATGAGGTGTTGAACCTGGGTAAGGGTTGGCCTATTTCCCATCATCGGGACTGGTTTCATCCCAGTCTGAGTGTGACCCATGAACATGAACAGCAGAGCTCTCTGTACCTCCGTACGCGCTCGACGTCAGGATCCAAGCGCACAAAATTTGGCTCCTCCACCGGATGGACTAACTTGGTGTCTTCCAAGTTTGCAAACACCTGTGCAACACAAAACACATCAGGTTGTGTTTATGACGTGTGCCAGACTACAAATCACCATGAGTCAGTCAGTGCGCCACTTGAGTGGTGGCAGCCGGGTACCTTCTTCTTAATCCGGTAGTATGACGTCAGCGGTGCCATGAGCATCATCTTCAGGACGACGATCACCACGTAGGTGGCGTAGGCTGTGATCACCTCGCTTTCCACGACATGGGTCAGCTCGACCATGGCGCTTGCCTCTCGGGACGTCGCTCTAAAGTACAGTATATCAGACGAATCATGTTTGCATAGTGATCTTTACCATGCACTCAAATGAAAAAGTCATGCATTTGTATCTTAACGCTAAGATAAGTCGAACCGTGCAACAACAACAACAACAGAGGAATGACATAGACCATCGGTAGCCGACAATAGCGATATTAAAAGGCTAAATCCTGATTGCTTCATCAAGGATCTTGTAGAAGGCATATTTATCAGTTGTTTTGAGAAAATTAGTATTCCCTTGCATACTTTTCGAAGTGTTCGCAGCACCAGTCAGAGTTCAACAGAAACTGACTTCCGTGTGTGTCGCAACACGATCAGGAAACAGGGGAAGCAAACCGGCGCTACGACTAAACTGCATTCTAAAAATACATGTAACCAAGTCAAAATATATGTTGTGCACTATTCATCACAGTGAACAAGTGCGGCTTTCTTACCTTATCTCCGAATCCGATACGTTTTGCGTTGTCACTGCACCTATCAAAAAAAAAAAAAAACACTGGACATAAAAGGGGGCGTGTCCGTCCAGGGTTCAACTCGCTGGTGGGCGTTCCCTGGCAAAGAGAGATGTCGCTATAATCTCAACAAAGCTTTTATTTATTGAATCGCATTTTGCAATCGCCTCTATACTGATTAACAGTATACTGATTATATGAATCGTTAACTTTTAACTTTGATCAACAGTAGAGAAAACCAAAGGTGGATACTTGCAGAGGCTACAATTCATTGATTATTAATGTAAGCTTTGTACATTACTGTTTTATATTTAATAATGTATACATTCAAAAATATAATTACGTGATGGTCTCAAAGCGAATGGTCCCTTAACTTGAATTACTGCAAAACTTGAAAAATTTGCTTGTTTCATAGTGTATAAGACAAGACGTTCAGCCATAAAGTATAACTTATAAAAGCACTTGTTTTTGGTTCAAGCACTTGATTTATTTGATTTATAAGCCAACCCTCTCCTACCTCGTTTTTCAGTGTCAAAAGAGGCCAACCCAAATGTGCCAACTGTTGATGTAGTTTAGCTATTTATTTAAAATGTCCCTACAATACCAAAGGAAGAGGTAAGCAAATAGCTTCTCATGATCTCATTTAGAGGGCTGAAGTAGGCTTTGATTCTGACATTTCTTGTAGTCTTGGCTTTAATTGTCTTTTTTTTTTCACCTGAAGGGGCGCAGGCAGAGACCGAAGCAGAAAGACAGGTATTCTATTCAAAGATTCAGGGTATTTTTATTGACAAAACCTTAGTTTGATCCGTTTTAATTAATGCCATGTTCTCACTCAGTGTGACATTGTGCGTTTATAAACCATTCACATGCGTTCATTTATATAACAATCTTACCCAAAGTTATAGATTAAACACTATCGTGTAGACCTATAAAATCATCACTTTCAAGGAACAACGTCACTGATCACTAGCACTTGATGTATTTTGACATTTTTATTGCGTCAACACAGTCTTTAGTGTCTAAAGGCCCCTACCCTACGGGCCGTTTCTGCTACCTGCCCCACCGTCCCCCTCTGTCATAACCCCACCGTTACAGGAGCCTTTTGTTAGTGAGCACGCTGTAGGCCATACAGAAGGTGACCACCAGCCCGGTCAGCCAGGACAGCGCCCGGCTGGGCTGGGGCAGGGGCAGGACGTAGGCCACGGTGTGGCAAAGGCGCGAGGCGGCGAACACCCTGAAGTAGATGAGGGCCGTGGCCGCGTCGGGGCCCGTCAGCGAGTAGAGGAGCCCGACGAGCACGAAGGGAACTACATTCTCCAGGTCGTTCTGGTGGCACCTGGACAGAACCAACAGAGTCCATGACGGGGAGGGAAGAGGACAGGGTGCCACAGGGAAGAGGAAAGTCTGGTAGTGGTTAAAGGGTGTTTGACGCCCAAACGCAAGGTTGTGGGTTCGAAGCCCTAGCCTACCTGTAAGCATCTTTGAGCAATGCGACTTAATTCCCAAGCCTGTTTATTAATGAAGTGCATCAGTAGATGTTCTTACTGCTTGAGATGCAATTGTCTGCTTTGAACTCCCAAATAAAGTGGCACATTTACGTTCACATTTAGGGCATTTAGCAGACGCTTTTATCCAAAGGAACTTACAATAAGTACATTTGTCAGAAGAAAGAGAAACAACAATAATTCGCTGTCGGTACAGTAAGGATGTTCATAGAACCAAGTGCCAAGCACTAACAATCACTAGGTCAACCCATTCCCCGTATACAACAAAGATACATAGGTTAAGATGCTACACATGCTAAAGATAGCTTGGATAAGATGCTACACAATGCTAAAGATATCTAGGATAAGACGCTACAGATGCTAAAGAAAGCTAGGATAAGATGCTATACATGCTAATGATAGCTTGGATTAGATGCTACACAATGCTAAAGACAGCTAGGATAAGACGCTACACAATGCTAAGTGCATGTGAGGCCAGTGAACAGGATTTCGAGAATTCTGGATTGAAAAGGTCCCAAGCTCTTGGACCGAGGCTCTCGGTTCCAACGCTTTGGTTCTGCACTGTGAAGGCTGGGTACCTGCGAACGCGTTCCACGTCAGGATGGTTCCGCAGCAGCCTCTTCTTCTGCTCCTCGCTCTTGCCCCGTACGTCTTCCTCGTTGGAGAAGGCCTGAACATCGAGACAGGTGTAAGTGTAAATGTATTAGGACTGTGCAATTCATCCAATTTTGATCACGATTTTTTTTTTAATAAGTATATTCATTTTATTCATTGAAAGTTTTATAGAATGAACAGCCGGATACATATTTGTACTGTATTTAAATGCATCATGTTTTCACCTCAAAAATAATTGTTTGAATAATCGTCATTTCAAAATTTACCAAAATAATCAAGATTATGATTTTTCCCATAATCGAGCAGCCCTTAACATACAAATCCATTCCCCAATATGTACTTTATATGTAGTCTCGTCGTCTTTTAGAGTTAACGTTCACCTGATATGAGTGACAATGCGTAATTTAAATCCTCTGCTATCCTCATTTCGGGGCCAGGTATGACTCTGAGAGTGGCAAAGGTTAAACACGTGGTTCACTCAGAGCTACAAGGTGATCAGACGAGCACTCTGCCCAATCCAATATTAACTGTCCACCTGGATTCGGGAGGTGCTTCATGAACCACCTCCCGAATCCAGGTAAACATTCAGTCGATATCGGTATGGGAGGAAAGCTAAATAAGCCACGCCCACAGGTTCTGATCCACCCAGGTAAACTTTCAGTCTGTATGTTCCTGGGCAGAATTGTTTAAAAAAAAGTAGCGCCTATAGAAACCTATCTCAGACCCAATACAGCTTAATATGTGGCTGTCTTGACCACTCCCATGTGCAGCAGCAGAAACTGGTCGGAACTGGTGTTAGCGCTCCAAATACGTGGCGCTAACGTTAGCTTTAGTATCGTGAGAGCTAATCATGTGATACTAGAGCTAATAATAATAATAATAATAATAATAATAATAATAATAATAATAATAATAATAATAAGCAGGAGCCGTAGACGACCTAGCCTACCCCGCGGGTGAAGCGGTAGTACGCGGTGAGGGGCGCCATAAGCATGGTCTTCAGCACCACGATGGTGGCGTAGGTGGAGAAGGCCAGGAACACCTCATCCTCGAGGAACGACGTCGTCGCGCCGCGGGTTCCCACTGAACCACAGAGATAAGACACGTGGCATTCATAATGCAATCTATCAAAACATTACATTATCATAACTGTGTGTTCTGTTAGGGTTTCTACCTGAACCACAAAGATGGACACCTTACTGACAGCTCATATTTGGTCATTCATAATGCAATATATCAAATTAGATTTGTAAAGATTCATACGTTATACTTATTGTGAGTGAGAGAGAGAGAGGTCAAACATTTTAGACGACATACCAGAAGTATCTACAGGTAAGGGTGTTAACTATTGCCTTTGTATGAACTCTGGGCATTGCATTCTGCAAAAGGGGATAAAAACAAACTGGCTAATCTGTGCTTTAGTTACAGAAAATGCATTGCAGAATCCTACATTCCTGGCTTACTTTGCACGGTCAATAATAAGATAAAGAGGCCACACGTCTATCGTCGCTTCTCGCGCTTGTCCGAAGAATAGTCGCACACTGGTAGACGCAGTTCAAAAAGTATACAGCGGAGGCTTGCTTTATCAGACTTTACCGCTAAATGCACATACAAAATATTATAATATTTCCGCGCCTACTTACTTCTGAAGTCTGAAGTGTCCTGAACGGGAGGTTGATTCTGTCCTGATCAAAGTTACAGCCTACTGTCGTGTTTTGGAGCCAGGACACAGCAGGCAACAGGCTGTTGCACAACAGATAAGGCGAACTGTGACACAGTGAAGGCGGGCCCGAAACAAACGCGTTTAATGCGGTGTTGTTGTTTTACCTTGTGGCAAAACGGTGCTTTAAAACCGGGAATTAATTCAGTCTAGTTGAGCGATCGAAGTCGTTGAAGCACCGCATGACTTCTGGTTTTCGTGCGTAAACCTGTCTGTCTGCATTCCGTCATCACTGCGTTTGCCCATGTTCACCTTTTGGCACAGACAACTTTTGCCTAAACAATGTTTTTTTGTCTGTAATTGCATTTGTGTTACAATAGGTCAACTAGTGACCCGAAGTCATGAAACCACTAATGTTATAAACCATGGCATTGGAGTCCGGCGTGTTAAAGTGAGTTCAAAGACTATAGAAAAAACAACTCATTAATAAAATGTAATAATAATAGTGTTATCGCCCAAGGCATGTAATGTACTCATGTACTTCTTGACATGTTGATACTCCTACAGCCGTGACGCTAATGACATACGACGTGCTGAGAGCAAAATACCAATCGTTTCTCAGGCCTGCTCCTGTGCGTCCTGCGACGGTTGGTCGCTGCCCCTACTTGAGTGAACATTTAGCGTTATATAGTGGTTGAATAATCCATACGCCTATAATAGCCTACTTAGAAACGACATACAACAAATGGAGATTCGGGATTTGTCAAATCAACTTTTACTTTGATGTTTCTTCGGACAAATATACTTATTTTAAGTCGCCTTTGGATAAAAGCGTCCGCTAAATGTCAATGTGAATGTTTTGACACAGAAGCCAATGCCACACTTATCTTTTATTAAACAAAAAAGCAGGTGTACCAATTTTGTTTGGGACCACGATACATCATTTGTATAATATAGTGCATTTGAGTAAGGTTCAACACTTCATTAGCATTAAGCGTAACACATTTACACAGATGTGCCCCAGCTGTAGCAATAACGACTCCACAAATAAAGGCCTACACCGACCCCACATTACTAAACATACACCCTGCTCCCCACTCCAGCCAGGGGCCGAATCTCCCAGCCTGCATCCATGCTCTACATCCTAATGCCAACCCCAAAATAAATGTGTCTAAAACATAAATAAAACGGAAACTACTGTCTCAGATGGAAACCTGGGAAATTCCACAGAAGAGGAAAAAAATAACAATAATGCAGCGAGATTTTCCCAGCCAGGAGAAGTAATGGCAAACAGTCTCACGAATTCCTCACAAGCCTCCTGCTGGTAATAGGGACTCCGGCGGCGGTGATATGCTGCCATTGATTTCTTATGGTGGCCAGGTTATGCCGGGGGGGTCGTAAGGGGGTGGGGGTTGGGTGTTGGGGGACGGCGATGTCTAAATAACAGCTCGGCAAATGATCTGAACACCGGGAGCGAAGCACGCTATCGATTTCATTACAGAATGCCTCCGAGGTTCTGGGCACATACATTTTTTTTATTGATCAACCGCGGTGTCCACATTACTTTCAGCACTGTCACATGCCCCGCAGTCGACCAATCAATGCCGTCGGAATGCCCCGCACATGGGATTACACAGGAACACAGCGCTGCAATGCTATTCATTTTTTTTTACGCGTTCTATAGACATATATTTATAGAGCTGGGCTTCGGAAGGTGACCCCAATTGACAGCCCTGATAAGTGAGAATGATTTCCCTTCGACCCCGGCGGTATGAAACAAGAGATGTTTTGTGATTACCTCGTCAAATTGGGGTTCAGTGGATGCCGGACACACGGCTTTGGCCCCGGGGCAGGGAAGGCAAAGGGATATCAGCCCGGCTGTGTCTCCGGGCGTCTGTGGAGATAAGACTCTATCGACGTCATGGTGGTAGCCATCTTTTTGCGGAGGCTGAATTGGAGGAATGACTGAGTGCGTGCGGTGTGTCTTCCCCGCAATGCACTGGTTGGATTCACCAGTAGTTTGACATCAATGTCGAACACACAGTCGCGGCTGCAGGGCATTGCTTATTACGGCTGCGAAACAATGGCTCATTTAGTTAACTGTGTCACTCACTCGATCGCTCACGGCACTGCTTTCTCGCCCACTCACTCACTCACAACGTGACGGTTTTCTCCGTCTAATTGCATCACGGCTCCCCCCCCCATTTAAATGGCTTGTTATCCCCGTTCCGCTAGATGTTGTCGGGTACGGCGGTAGCTAGGCAGCCACTGAGCGGGTTGCTTATAGACGGAGTTTGATGCTTCTCCGGGCTACTTGAAGTGTCCTTGAGCAAGATACTGTAACTACCCGCCAAACTCGGCCATAGAATATATATTATGTCTTATAGACCAAAGTGTTTATTTTATCCTATTCAGGATAAATGATTTAAATAAATACGATACATCGCAATAAGTGAATCCATATATTGCAGTATGCTTTATTGTTTATTTAGATTAGCGTTTCACTAACGCGCCAATGCACTTAGTGCACCTCCTCCCCTTCCCCCTTCTCTCTCCTCTTCCCCACCTCCTCCTGCCCTCCCTACCTCCTCCCATCGATGGAGCCCTGCCCTTCTCCTCGTCGTGTTCCCGGGCGGCCCTCGGGTCCCCTGCACTACACCGCCCCAGACCTCTCCCCCTCCAAATGGCCCTTAATGAAGAAGCTCATTAAGGATCAGCGCTTGCTTTGCACCCTTAATGAGGGCCACACATCTGCTCATTAGGCCCAGAGCTCTGGGCTTTGTCTGGCCACCAGCCCCTGACAACACATCAGCGCGCCACCTGAACACATCACAGCCACCTCGTTAGCAAGCCGGCGCGCTAACACCGCCGCCGCCGCGAACACGACGTGAGGCGACCAAAGCTACGTTTTGTTTTGTTTTTTAACGACTGCGAAAGAGCGTTTTTCTTTTTCAGCGAAGTTCTGAAGAGAGCTGAAAAGACACACTCTCGCCGCGTCGTTTGACCAGGTTTAGCACATCAGATGTTTTTTTGTGTTTTAAATTAAAGCAAGGTCGTCGGATCGTGTGTCAAGGTCATCCGTGTTTTAAGGTAGCCGAAGAAACCGAAGAATCAAAAATGAAACAATTTTGATTGGGGCTGTAAAGTTATTTACGGCCTGGTTTACAAGCCAACATGAAAAACAGTTCAAACATGTTTTTAACAACACAATATCTAGTCTTAAAAAAAGAAAAAGCAATCTATTGTTTGTCACGAGGGACACATTAGTGAGATGGCGCTCATCATTAGGTTTCCTGTAGGATGGGAACAAGAAGCTAAACGATTGGACGAGCTCCATTGTAACACGCTGGTGTTATTCCATTCCTTTCTAGCCTGGCTGCTCTACACGGTGTAAAATATGTGCATTGATGAGAGCCGGGGCAGAATGCATAGCATTCAACCTTTAGAAGAAGGCTGAGGACGTGGTTAGAGAGGCTAAACGCCTTCTGCCTTCGCTGAGCTCTGAGTGATTAGGAATGTGTCATCAATCGCTCCCTTTACTCTTTCTCACTTTGGGCCTTTTATCTGCACAGCCAAACCCATCTTAGAGAATAATAAGGACGTCTAGCATATCATTACTGGCTCCTCTCCAGGCTTGGGGGGGGGGGGGGGGGGGAGACAGAGCTGCTTTTTAACTGACAAGGAGCAAGCATCCGTATAATTGGTCCATCACGGCGGAGACCTGACCCAATTGGTGGCAGTCATACATAACGTCAGCGCCATGATTGGAAGGTGGATAATGTTGGATCTCGTGTGTCCTTTTGTAATCGGATCAAAGTGTGTGTTACATCCTGCTTATGGATGGATTCTGCTCTTCTGTGTAGTATTAGCTCATCATCAGCGGCCACAATGCTCAATATCGAAGCCGATTGGAGTCGATTCGATGTTTTAAGCTTGGAGCACACTGGCCAAACCGTTGGCCATCTGAAACATTTGGGGAGACTCCGTCAAGATCGGAAACAAATCTGTTCCGTGGGTTCAGCTGTGTTGGAAGCTTTTGGAACCGCGTGGAAGGTGTCTAGTCCGATTTAACATTCAAAGCGCAGAACGTACAGGCTACTGTGTAGTTGGCAGTATTCTTTGCGGTGTGTTTCAATGCAACTTTTCTGCCGAACGGCTCAGACGAGAGGCAACGGCGTGGTCTGATAAAAGCAGCTGGCCGTTGGTTTGAGTCTGGGCGGTGTGGGGCCATTTAGGGATTTTAGAATCATAACATTTTCGCGAATCGGCCGATGTCCGCGGCATCGAGTCCTCCTCACCTTCACGGTTTAGGAGAACCCACAACCTCACCCGGACCTGGACCTCAATCTCACAGAAGGGCTCCCCTCTATCGCCCATACCTTCCTCTCTATCTCACTCTATAATATAGCATAAAAATGCAAAAAGAAATGCAAGTTCAGTTTGAGCTGCATGGTTGAGTGAAGGCCGCTGAACAGGCCAGAAGGTGAGACACCAGGAAGGTCCAGGGAAACAGGAAAACAGTCGCAGGTGGCGTTTTTGCCTTTTTAACCAGGCTCTGCATAACAGAGCTCCACACGCCAGGCAGGGAACAGAACTAGCCCCAGCCACCAGTCAAACGCTGGTTCCATATGCAAGTGGCTGGTCGATTTTCTTCCCTCACCTGCCCCAACAACAAACAAATGGTCATCTAATGAGTAATCGAATGCGTAATCTGTTTAGGGTCAAATTTCAACATTCCCCAGCCATTTGGCCGGTGGACAGAGAAGTAGATTTTGCCCCTGGACTCTCAGAGAGCCAGTGCACGGGGGGGGGGGGGGGGGGGGGGGGGGGAGCCTCATTAGGGGCTCTATTTTAATCAAGAGACCTCCCCCCCCCCCGCGCTACAGAGTGGCGTGTACCCACGGCTTCACACACTCTCTCTCTCTCTCTTGCTCTCCCACCAATCTCTTGCGCTCTCTCTCTCGCTCTCACCCTCTCTCTCTTGCGTTCTCTCTTCCTCCCTCTCTCTGGCTCATTCTCTCTCTCTCTCTCTTTTGCTCTCTCTTAGCTCGCGCACTCGCGTTCTCTCTCTTTCTCTCTCTTGATCACACTCTCTTGCTCTCTCTTTCTCTCTCTTTCGCTCTCGCTCTGTCGCTCTCTCTCTTTATCGCACTCTCTCCCTGTTCGCTCTTTGGTTTCACAAAAGCAGGGTATAAATCTCCTTTTCGGGTGGGTGGGGGGGGATAATTAGCGAGATAATTTTAACCCGTAATGATGCTTGTCAGTCAGGAGTGCTGATGGCATTAAAGTTGTCCTGCACGCTGAGATCTCTCCCTCCCCAGATTTATGCGTTAGGAAACGGAGAACCCAGAATAGAAACTGAAATCTGAAAGTGAGAAACGTTCTCTTTTTCTCTTTCATCTCTCCCTCCAGCTTCACGACACGACGGCCGGAACCGCCCGATAGACTGCCAGACAGACGGTCTGCCAGGCAGACGGACCAGGCCGAACCGAGATGGCGAGGGATGCGATGCGTGGCCTCGGGAGCAGAGTCAAGCTCAGCTTAAAGGTCAACGCTAGCCTTAAAGGTCAGAGCCCGACCATGGTTCACCTGTATCGGCGTCCCGTCACAATGACCACCGTGAAACCGCCCTCTGATCAGCCCCAGGTTCAGGATGTTTCAACACCTTTTAATGTAATTTAACTTGCAATTCAACACTTAATCCTAGCATACATATGCAATGCATATGCAGGCATTTCGCCAGTTTTTAGTTTTCAACAAAGTTGGCACACCCGATCACGAGAGGCAAGAGACGCAGACGAAGTCGGCCACACAACACCGCGTTGCCGTGGAGACTAGCGTGCACACTTTGATCTCCGATGCGAAACCCTCTCGACTTGTCTTAGTTTTTCAAAAAGGGGCTACTTAAATAATTTCCGAGCCGTCGTCGTCGTGAGAAGGTAGCGGCCTCCAGCGACTCGGCTTCACATAAAAGCGGGGAAAACAAAAGACATCACCGCCTGGATGTTATAATATTTAGCATAAGCAGCGGCAAACATTCCTGTAAGGAATACATGTCTGGCGCGCGCGTTCTTTTCTTTAAAACAAAAATAATGTTACGTGGAGGAATTGGGACTGCCGCTGCCGCCGTACTACCGCAGTATCCGCGGCAACAAAGGCCGTTGAACAATCGCTTACGTCAAACTTCTGACAATGACAGAATTAGAGCATTGTTTCCCCCCCCACACCCCTACAGGGAAACCACCGTGCAACTCAGGAAAAGAAAGTTTACTTTGGCTGTCGATTGAAATTACTCTTCATTTGCATTTGCCGACGGGAGAGGAGGAGGAGAGGGGTTGGGGGGCAGATAAAAACCAATTACCCTGAGGTGGGGGGGAGTTAGGGGGAGAGGAGGCGGGGGTGAAGAGTGAGCTGCACTTCAGGAGTACACGTGGTGGAGGGACGCATGCTGCATTGCATCACATGCAGTTTTGAAGCGTGTCCCTTGTTTCGGTTGGTCCCTTGTTTGCCGAGGTTCCTCCCGGCCACGTTTTATCCGGAAAGAAATCGCTGAGCTACGTTTCAAAAAAGAAGAAGAAGAAGAAAAAGGGGGAAATAAAATCAATGCGAGCTGATGGTTTGAGTGAGACGGGCGCCGTGGAAACGGAACAAGAGGATGTAGCTGCAGAGCTCCACCCAAGCCCTGACCTCCACCAGGCAATCCCCCCGCCCGCCAGATCGATTGGGGGGGGGCGGCACCAGGGGAATTGATTGATTAATCAAAGCTAATGTTCTTTTGATCAGCGCCGATGCCCTATTAACCGCCGTCGAAGACGACTCCGTGCGTAGAGCAGGATGTTTTATTTACTTGTTCTGGGGGTCCCAGACTTGTGCTCCTCTCGACGTAGAACTTCAAAGATTCCGCGTGACTATTCTGTCATCGCCCTTGATTGATAGAGAAAAGCCCCCCCGCCCTCTTCTCCCCCCTCCCTCCCTCCCCTTCTCTCCCTCCTCTCTGTATTCCCAGATCTCGTCTGCATTTGTTTAATCGTTTCTCTCTCTCTCTCTCTCTCTCTCTCTCTGTCTCTCTCTCTGTCTCTCTCTCTCTCTCTCTCTCTCTGTCTCTCTCTCTGTCTCTCTCTGTCTCTCTCTCTCTCTCTCTCTCTCTCTCTCTCTCTCTCTCTCTCTCTCTCTCTCTCTCTCTCTCTCTCTCTCTCTGGTATCGGTATCTCATGTGCTGTCCTCTTCCTTGAGCGTCGCTCCACAGCTACGGCTAGCTCGCGAAATTCTCTGTTTGTTTTTGGGATATAAAGTCGCAGTATTTACGATTTTAGTTTCTTTGACTGCACTCCATCCCACGTTTAGTTTCAGGGGGTCGGTTTGGAGCGGGACGCCCGAGAGAATTCGCAACTTATGTTTGAAGCGAAGACTGTTCTCTCCTCACGCACTCCCCTTTTTAGCTACAAAGGATAAAGTGTACGATTCCGAGTCTTTGGGAAACAACGGGACCGTCTTCAAGACGAGAAGCCTCGACAGGAGAAGGAAGACGAGGAGCGACCGGAGAACCAAGGTCAACGCAACGTCTCTCACCCGTCTCCCCCTTTCTCCCCCTCCGTTTGCAAGAGTTGAAACCCTCCCGTCTTTTATTCTCCTCACCTACACACACACACACACACACACACACACACACACACACACACCCTCTCTCATTTGTTCTCACAAACTAAACTTGGAAGGGGGGGGTCTTGAAAGGCAGCCGCCTAACTGCCACCGCTTCAACAATAATTTCTGAGCGTTGCGCGGCGCCACAGAACTCCTCGTCGGAGGGGCCCAGTGGAGCCGGCCCGCCCTTGAGTTCCCCCCCCCGCCCCCCAATGTCAGAGCTCACTTCAAAGGGCCCCGGAACACGAGGCAGAGCTCAGAGGGGCCCGTAGAGGGGCTCCCACTGCAAACAATTATTCCGGCCGCGGGTACCTTCCACAGGGCGGGAGAATCCTGAGGATTTATCTATCGCCGGGGCGTGGTTTCAGATTGATCTCCCGTCTCCACGCTGTCTCCCACCGCACATCCCGACCACATCCGGCCGCGGCTGGTTCTGGTGTTTTCACCGTGACCTAAGCATCGGGCTCTTTATCTCCCGTTAGACGATTGTCTTTCGAGCCGATTGAGTTTTAGCTGTGGTTCCGCCGACAGGTTTGGGAACGTGCGCGTCTCGGCTGTTTTTAAATGATTAACACATCTTTTGTTTTATTTATGTTTTTGCACATTTGCATGATATTCAGCAGTTCTGCATCAGCGTTTAGTCACCGCTGTGCAGTGTGTTTCACACACCCCTAAGGGTGTGTGCGGTGAGTAATGAATGGTTGGGTGTGAGGCACGGCCAGCACTGAAAACGTAAAAGTATTCAGACAGTTGTTTGGTTGAACAACAGCGCAACTTAATAATCCCTGTTCTGCTCTCTCTCTCTTTGACTAGTTGTCTTCAGACTCTCACTCTCTCACTCGCTAAATCACTCGCTCACTCTCATGTTGTTTCTCTCTCTTTCTTGCATTCTCCATCTCTCTTTGTCTCTCTCCCTCTCTCCCTCTGTGTGTGTGTGTGTCACTCTCCATCTCCATCTTCCCTCTCCGGTCTCTCTTTGACTGTGTCTTCAGTTTCCCCTCCCTCTGCACACGAACCTATCTGGCCTCTGTACCTGAGATATTCACCTGGGTCAGGACCGAGGGAGGTGGAGGAGGAGGAGGAGGAGGAGGAGGTGGGGGTGGGGGGAGCTTCATGGTGTTCGGCTGTATCATCCAAAATAAATAACAGAACCTCTCTCTTCTTCTCTCCCCCCTCTCTCTCTCTCTCTCTCTCTCTCTCTCTCTCTCTCTCTCTCTCCCCCCTCTCTTCTCCTCTTGCTCTGGGAATGTTGCGGAGATCTCCGTTCGACCTGGCTCTCCTATATCGTGCAGCCCTCTCTCTCTCTCTCTCTCTCTCTCTCGCTCTCTCTCTCTCTCTCTCTCTCCCCCCCCCACACATGCACACGCACGGACGCCGGTAGGGCCTGAGCACAGCGGGGTAAAGGTGCGTTTGAAAAGCGGGCGCTGACTGAAACGCGCGCTCCCCGCACCCCACCCCTCTCCAGGTAACCACCCACACCAAAAGCCCGGAGAACAAACGCCCCCCCCCCCCCCCCATCGGCCGTGCGTCCAATAGGAAGTCTGTGGCCGGCGTAAACACGGATGAATAAGTAAAAGCGCAAAGTTATTTTTTCTTTTGGTCGTCTTCTTTCTTTCTGTGTTTGTTTTGTTTCGATCGCTGCTGGAGGAAATTACTTTATTTATTTATTTCCGCGCGCAGGTGTCAAGCAAAGTAAAGAAAGGAAGGAAAAAACATAAAGAAAAAAAAAACCTGGGCTTCACTTCTACCCACCGAGCCAAACTTACTACAGCAACCGAAACTCCACCGTCACAGCCTCCACCATGTCTGTCCGTCCGTCCGTCCGCCCGTCCGTCCGTCTCCGCCGGCCTTGTAAACGCCGCCGCCGCGAGGCCACGCCCCCCCCCGCGGCAGCCTGGGGGGGGGCGTGGCCTCGCGGGGAGCGTCAGTGTGTTCAACTTGTGTTATGAATAAAGAGTTGTGCGAGGCTCTCCCTGGGAGACGCGGCGCGTCCGTCCCCCCCCTGCGTCCGCCCAGAGCGCGTGAGGCCCGGTCGGGTTTGATCTCTCAAACATGGATTCCGTCTCTTCTCCCTCTCCGGCGTCAGGGAGCTCGCAACCAAGGTCAGTGCTCAAAGGCAAGGTGCACCCTGGGAAATGAGCTGTCTGTGTGTGTGTGTGAGAGTGTCTGTGGGGATGTGTGTGTATATCTTTGTGTACGCATGTGTGAGAGTGTGTGTACGTGTGCGTGTTTACGTGTATATGTATGTGTGTGTGTGTGTGTGTGTGAGTGTTTGTGTATATGTATGCGTGCGTTTGTGTGCTTATGTATGTTTGTGTGTGTGTCTGAGTGAGGGTGTGTGTGTTTGTGTGTATGTATGTGTTTGAGTGAGGGTGTGCGTTTGTGTGTATGTGTGTGTGTCTGAGTGAAGGTGTGTGTGTGTATGTATGTGTCTGAGTGAGGGTGTGGGTGTGTGTCTGAGTGTGTGTGTGTGTGTGCGTGTGTTTGTGTGTCTGTAGGTGTATGTCAGAGTGTGTGTGCGTCCCCCCAGGCTCCAGGATGGCATCAGAAGACTGATCCTGGCCCTGGTGGGTTAGCCCCTGGTGGGGTCCCTCGACTGCCCATCACTACCTGTTCCTCACACACAGGAAACCAAAGGGACGCTCTAATCATATCCTTAATATCGTCTCAGACTCACGGGCCAATCGTGCTCATCGTTCACCCTCTCATCTCCCTCTCTCTCTATCTCTCTCTCTCCCCCCTGGCCTCTCTCTCTGTGTATCTCTCTCTCTCTCCTCTTTCTCTCTCTCTCTCTGTCTCTCTCCCCCTCTTTCCTCTCTGTGTCTCTTTCTCTCTTTCTTCTCCCTCTCTCTCGGGTTCTGTCTCTCTCTCTCTCTCTCTCTCTCTCTCTCTCTCTCTCTCCTGCATTAACCTTCAGATCACTTTCTCCTGAGTATGTACAGCTCTGCTTGGTGGAGGATCCGGGAGGAGGCGATCAAAGCGAAGGAGAAGTTAAATATTGGTTCTATGTAAGTCTACACCCTGGCGGTCCGTGAACAGACAAGGCGTGAGCAGGACTCTGCAAATGAGTTAAGTTTATGGCGAGGTGCTGAATGTATCTGAGCAAATGTACATCGGTTCATTGGTTTAGGGCTTTATTGTGTTTGTTTGATTTAAATAAGGATACTTTACAGTCAGTGTGTTTAGATTGACAATCTAGTTCATTGTAATTTGATTACTTATTACATTTAATCTATGCATTAATAATTTTTTGCATTAATGCAATGACACATGACATCATGAACATAAGAATAATTTCTAGTTAGTATATGCTATTATTAATACTGTAAATTACTTTTAAAACTACAATAGTATAATTGATCTAAATTTTTACATGAATTGAGCACCAATTCATATTACTGTAACACTCTTCACAAAAATTAAGTTAAACAATCCTAAGACATATAAATGATTAATAAACTATTAATAAAGGGTCATATGTGCTTTTCTGTAGTCTGCACCTTCACATAAACAATAACCGGGAAAACATTGCCACAAAGATTTAGAAAAATGTTGTGGGGTCAGCCGACTACTAATTCCATTATCAATCCCTTTCCTAATTTGTGTTGTGTAAATGAGTTATGTATTATTAATTTGTGATTAATATAACTGCTACTGCAAGGGGCGTGACCCTTGCAGGATTTATCAAATGACTCGACCAATCAATGCTACAAGTCGGAGAGGGGGAGGGGTCGGATCGATACGGGCTTGCTCCCGTATCAGTTGACCAGAGAAGACATTTATTTTCCGATCATCAATCACCCAGATGAATGTGTCACTTAATACAAAATTCAATCCGACATGTATTTCTTAAGAGATGGTATTAAAAAAAATCTAATCTGAAAAAATAACGCGCAAAATGTTTGATGCATATATATAACTGATAACTGAATCCCAAAACCGTTATATATGCGCACCCCTAACGGTAATGTATCAGGTTTTGACCCGACTTAACATACCGTGTATTTCAATACTTATTCAGGGCGGGACGTGAAAAATGTATACGCGCTCTGAAAGATGAATCACTTGTGTACGTAGGCCAAGGATATAAAACCGGAGAAAAAAGACACCTGCAATGTTAAGTAATGTTAAATACATTTTTCCTCCAAACTCATTTTCGGGTGGCTATATTTCTTTCCCCCTCATTCAACACGGCGGTGTGAAATAAATGACATCCTCACTTGTTGGACGTGTAAAGTATCCATCACGCGCCGCGGGCGGGCCTCCTGCCACCCGCTGTGCGGACGTTGAGAGACGCGTTTTCCGTGCACTCGACCATTTATAAAACCGCATGTACGATGTGTCTGTCATTGAAGCCTTTTTAAACAATAGCCAATGACAAATGAGGACTTCGGTGGGGGCGGGACTTCAAAAACAAATCGTCAAACCATTTCAGACTCTTGTCCTACTGCTGCTTATTTGTGTGTGTGTGTGTGTGTGTGTGTGTGTGTGTGTGTGTGTGTGTGTGTGTGTGTGTGTGTGTGTGTGTGTGTGTGTGTGTGTGTGTGTGGGATTTTCAGACTCTTGTCCTAATGCTGCCCATTACTTCATCCTCCTCATCATCATCATCATCATGAACCGCCTCCAGCACCTTCCAGGTCTGTGTGTTGTTGTTGCCCCCCCCCCCCCCCCCCCCCCCTCTGGTACATCTGCTTGAGGCTTAAAGAAACACTGATGAATTAAACAACAGTAGCGCAATCAATCTGAGAGAGCCGATTTGTCAGGTGTGAGCGAGGAGCTCAGCGCGGAGGTGACAAATCCCGGCCGCGGCGGCGGTGTCAGAGTCTCTCTCGTCGGGGGCTGGTGAGCTGTTTACCTCCTCAGGTGAGCCGGCCGACTCTCTGTCAGTAACGCAGCCTTGGAATCCACCAGGAGGCAAAAGCAACAGCGCCGAGAATAACAAACTTTTAAAGATGGGAAGTTTGTCGAACGGTTTGCTGGAACAGACGTTATTGCGCACAGTACTGTGACATGTACTTGGCGAGTTTTTGTTGTACACAAGAATAGCACAAAATAAAAGTCACGAAATAACACAAAGTAAAAGCCCCCCTGAGGCCTTACAGAGCTGCCAGGTTTTTGAGAAAATCTCGGAGTGCGGTTTGAGAGCAGCATTTGTTTGGGGCCCGTTGGGGTCGCTGCCAAACACTGAAGATGTAACTTAAACCCATATCCCAAGTTTCAGAACTTCTATTCCTTACCCAAACCATGCAAAACTGAATGGTGGTCAATGATCACCACTACTGACCTGTGTGTGTGTGTTTGTGTGTGTGTGTGTGATTGGACGGCAGGTGACGACCGGCCGTCCAGATTCCTTCTGATCTCCGTGCCTTCATGTAAGTTCTGCTCATCCATCAGAGGCACAGAGACGCCGCCAACACTCCATTCACTCTCTCTCTCACACACACAAACAATTTATTTCACACACACAAGCCGAAGGGCACACACACACACACAAGAGGGTGAATGCACACACACAAGCAGGAACACACACACACACACACACACACAGTAGGAGCACACACACACACACAAGCAGGTTATTTTGCACAGAAGCAGGAGTGAACACACACAAGCAGGTGCACACACGCACACACGAGTAGGTGCTCGCACAGAAGCGGTAGCACACACACACACACGCATGTGTACATGCACGCAGGGGCACACTTGCGCAGGAGTACATACACACACATGTCTACGTGCACGTGTGGGAGCGTGCGCACACACAGACACACACAGACCCACACACACACACACACACAGACACACACAGACACACACACACACACACACACACACACACACAGCCCTCCTCAGACAGCAGCAGTAGAGGCTAGGATGTTTTTAGCAGCAGAAGTGGATTATTAAGAGCCAGCCTGTCACATCTCTGCCAAAACAGCACTCACAAAGCCTTGGGTCCAAAAATACAGCATTTCTTTGTCCTGCTATTTTTTGTGGTTTTGTTTTTGTATTTTAAGGGTTGATTATGAAAAACAACAAACTGCTGGATCAAAATGGAGCAACAGAAACCGTGCTGTTTTCACGGGTAAGTCAGGTCATTTTTATTTGATAGTCCTTTGTCACATTAACCCTTGCTTGTCAAACGTCATGGTCACAACAAATTCAGCCGATCAGAACCAAGAAATGAAATAAGTATAATTTGCAGTGAGTCCCTTATTAATAAGCCAACTGTGAAATTTCAAATCCAGGTGATCAAAATGTCTTAACAAACGGACAAAGTGTTCACCCTAACGTCTATGGTTTTCCATTTCCCTGACCCCTAAACTAAAGAATCTTCCTCAACTCATTCCAGCACCGAAAAAAAAAACCTCCGTTCCCAAAGCAACGAAACCGTTGTTTGTAATAACAATCCAAACGACCGCAGACCAGGAGAGAGAACTTGCAGGATGACCTGGTTCCCAGTCTTTAACAGTCTCCTAATGTCTCTGATCAAGCTTTAACTGCCCCCCTCGACCCTCTCCCCGCCCTTACCTCTCCCTCCCCCCCGCTCTGCTGAATTTACACATTCACCCTTCGTTCTCCGCTGAAGGTCGAGACCCGAGCGACGTCTCAATTAAAGAAGCGGGAAGTTTGTTCTCACCCCCCCTCACCTTACGTCTTCCTTAAGATGAAGCGCCACGCCTCAATCGTGCGCTAGGATCATCCCTCATCCCCGCCCTCACCCACGCTCTCCCTTTTGTTTTAATCCCCCCCACACTCATCTGCGTTTCCCACTAATGAAATTAACACCCGAGGAGTCTTCTCCCTACACCTCAATCCCAGCATCAGATATTCAGAGCGTACACTCAAACACAAGCTGCCTGTGTATCATACCACAGAGACTCAAGTGAGTGCTTGCGTTTCAAAGCTCTCTCTCTCTCTCTCTCACACTTCTCGGTGGAGGGGTTGTTGCGTGTTTGACTCCTCGTTCTCAGAGGATTCTGCTCGGTTGTTTTCGTCTCTAGGAGTCGGGAGACAGCTGAAGGGGAACCAGACCTTCCAAGGTGAAGGAGTTCCACAGAGCTCTGCGTTTCAGTACTAAAGCCATGTTCGTTTTTTTTACATTTTCTTTATTAGAACCGTTTTTATTTTATACAATGTGAATGTGTTCATAACATAATCGACAACAATAAATCACTTTTTGTCAATGGCGGCTCTATAAACGATACTTCAAACGCTACATTGGCATTGTACTCTCGTTTCAACTCTAAACAGAGTTCAGAGTTGAAACCAAAACTGTCCCCACTGTAAACACACCCTATTATTTATACTTCATATCGCTGTCGGGAGATGTATATCTCTTCTGTTTAGCAGAAATGAACGTAGAAGGCCAAGAGCATCGAGGCATTTTTAATTCATCCTGCTTGCCAATAGCTGCTGGCAAATCTAACTGAAACAAACTGTAAGACAGAGTGTGATCACATTGATTCCACAGACACTTTCATACTTCACAGTGTATTCCTGCGTGTTTGCACTATGGCAAATGTGAAAAAAAATACAAATTGGAATGCTCAGCGTTTTCTGTGATTCTGATTGGTTGGTAGTTGTGATTGTTCCGCGGTTCTGATCGGTGTATGAAATGACAAGGCCACTTATTCGCCGAGGATGTCGTTCCGATCTTCGGCCAACGCAACTTTGCTTGTTGAATATCAGAGACGGAGGATTCCTGGTTTTGTTAGAAGTTCCAGGTCGGAGTTCAGAGGTCATCGTAGTTGCTGTTGTGGTTGTTGTTGTTGTTGTTGCTGTTGCGTCTGCTGTACGTCTCATGCCATGGGAAGCTCGTGAAGGGCAGGGTACCGGCCCGTTACATAGTGAAAGATCTGCAGGAAGAGGAAGAACGACATGAACCACTTTCAACACGTGAATCGTTGGATTGATTCAGAACCCTGACTTGTTCTGCGACGCAGTAATGCGAAAGTATTTATGCAGAACATTGTTTCTCACGCTACGGGATGGTAAGCTCTCCGAAAGGCCGACGGCTGAGGTTCATATGTTCCCAGCTAAGGCCCAAGGCTGTTAACGCCTCAGATGAACAGCCACCTCCAGTTGGGTTTGGTTTGGTTAGGGATGGCTTTTCCCACAGCAAACGTTAATTATTAATTAACTATATACATGTGTGTGTGCCTGTACGTATGCATGCATGTTTGTGGTTGTAGGTATGTGTGTATGTATGCGTGCGTGTGCAAGCACGTAGCACTTGAACGTATGCATGCATGTGTGTGTGTGTAGATATGCGTGCATGAGTGTGCGGGCACGAATCCGGGTGTGCTTTCCTGTGAACATATGCATGCGTTTATGAGTGTGCGTGTACATATGCGTGTGTGCCCGTGTAAATGTGCGTGCGTGTGTGTATGTATGCATGCGTGTGTGTGTGCACGCATGCGTGTGTGTGTGCACGCATGCAAGTGCGTGCGTGAACGTATGCGTTTGTGTGTGTGGGGGTGTACATAAACAGGCGTGTGCCTGTAATATGTGCGTGTGCCACCGGGCGGACCTGTCTCTCGATGTCGGCCAATAGGGAGCTGGCTCCGAGGCGGAAGAGGTGGGGGCTGAGCCACTCGTCCCCCAGCTCCTCCTTCATCAGGGCCAGCCACACCAGGGACTCCTGCGCCGTGCGGATCCCCCCCGCCGGCTTGAAGCCCACCTGGGACCAGAGGAGAGCAGTGATTGGATGAGGTCAGTGGAGGGGGCGGGATGACCAGTAAGGGGGACAGAGGTGATTGGATAAGGGGGCCGGGGGCGGGATGAACAGTGAGGGGGACAGAGGTGATTGGTTTAGTGGGGTAAAGGGGGCGGGATGAACAGTGAGGGGGACAGAGGTGATTGGTTTAGTGGGGTAAAGGGGGCGGGATGAACAGTGAGGGGGACAGAGGTGATTGGTTTAGTGGGGTAAGGGGGGCGGGATGAACAGTGAGGGGGACAGAGGGGATTGGATAAGGGGGGTGGAGGGGGCGGGACATGCATTCATGATAATAACAATAATAAACAACCACAAAAACAATTAAAAGCAGCTACAAGGATTTAGGAAGATGTAAATAAGATATTGCGGAGCCCGCAATTATTAGATCAATTTGTAAACAAAGATAATTAATTTCGGCTAATCTGTGGTTTTGCGAGGGAATCGGAAGTTGATAATATCTTATTGTTTATGCCAAGTGTCTGTGAGATATCTGTGTGGAAGAACAGAGAGCTTGTGCAGGGAGAGAGGTTCTGCTGCTAGCAAGTCTAGCCACTTTAGTGTTTGGAGGGTGTCTAAGTCAATCTTACTTGTGTATATGGTGTATGTAGTTATCAGTAAAAAGCCACGACATAAAAGACTCGTGTTAGCAAATATGATGTAGAATATAATCTGGTAACGTGGTAATGTTATTCGTCCACAACAATAATACATTTTATTCATGTAATACTCTTAATCCTTGTATTTGATGTCTACATATTCTTCGTGCTACATTTTCCATTCGATATAATAACTCATAAAAGCTTTACTTTCCACAATTGTTTTCTAAAGTAGTCTGAATCTGAACCCTAGCACTTTTTTGGATAAAGGTAAAGATAAGATATAAGATATATAAATAGAGCGATACGGACAAAATAAATAGGATTCAAAATGGAGGATTTGTTTGGTCGAGGTCTGACACTAGCGGTTGGGATTTGGCCGTAAGCAACCGACACAACTTGTTTCTTTCAGAGAGAGAAAAGCAAAAAAAATCAAAACGCCACGTTGAGTAAAGTGTATTATTTGGCTGTCATCCATGACATTTGTCTTCTCCCTAAACCGATCTCTATTCAGAATGATGACGGTGGCCTTTAAAAGCCGTCTTGCTGAAACCATCAACCACCGGCGCAATGAAAGGGAGCCAATGTACGCGGCGCAAATAAATAAAGAATGGACCGCGAACGTAGAGAGAATTAACCAAATATATAAACCACAGCCAGGGGTTAAACTGTAGAGGAGAAGATACAACCGGGGATGAGATTTAACAACTGCCGTGTATTGTACACTTTATACTGTGTGTGTGTGTGTCTGTGTGAGTGTGTGTGTGTGTGTGCGCGCATTGTTTCAATTTACACTGTGTGTTTGCGTTGGACACCTTAAACTGTGTGTCTGTGTGTTTCTGTGTGTGTGTGTCTTGTTCACTTCACACTATGTATGTGTTGTACACTTTAAAATGTGTGTGTGTGTTGTACACTTTACAATGTGTGTGTGTGTGTGTGTGTGTGTGCGCGCGCTTGTGTGAAACAGCGTGGGGGTTTTGGGGGTCTCAGGTCATTAATCTGCATAATCATCTCTTCCTGGGAGAGCTTTAAGCGGCCCCTGACAGTGAGTCAGAGAACCCTCTCAACTCAGCTCACCTTGTGACCCGTACGCAGGAAGTAGTCACGGATGGCCCTCACCATCACTATGGCAACGGGGTAGGTGGCGTTCACCGACTCTTTCCCCGTGGAGGTCTTGATGAAGTCCGAGCCTGTCGGGAGAACGAGAAACGACCCGAGTGAACCTTCACAGTAAGAGCGTGGACTCAAACAGGCGCAGTTTGCCGAAAAATGTACAAACCGAAGAAAAATAAACTGTTGGTGTCAATGTTCTGACATTGCTAACGCTAGCAGCTAGCCTTCTGCAGGCTAGGGGGAATATTCTGAAGCCGGAGATCGACATGATTTAATGAGAAAGCCTTTTTGTCCGTCAACGATGGTCGGACATAAAGCTCTTACTTTTTTGTCTTACTTTAGTGTTACTTTTTTGTTACGGATGCTAACGGCAGCAGGAAAGAAGGAGTTTAGTTTTGGAAATTATAAAACCCTTTATCAAAAGGTAAATAAAGGCAGCCAAACATTATATAACTACATTCTTTCTTTCTGAGTTGTGTCTCAGAATGTCTCTGAGCTAGGCCATGCTAGGCGCTAACGGCTAGCAGGCGCTAACGGCTAGCAGGCGCTAACGGCTAGCAGGCGCTAACGTCTAGCAGGCGCTAACGGTTAGCAGGTGCTAACGGCTAGCAGGCGCTAATGGCTAGCAGGCTTACAGAGGGGCAGATCATCCAGCCCATCAGGAAGAAGATAAGAAATACAGAAAGTTAAAATAAAATTAAAATCAATGTCTCCTTTCCCCTTTTTTCATTCAGAGGCAATTATGTTCGATCAGCTTTTCTGATAAAAATAGAAGATGAAACCGTGTTCTTATCATAGATTAACCCCAAACTGTGGACTGGGGGTTTAATAAGAAAGAAGAGATATTGAAAGAAGGAAAGAAGGAAAGTGTCCTTCCCTTCAGCCTCACTCTGCACCGTAATGACGGTTCATTACTACAAGGAACAAGACGAACATTTTACAGTTCATTAAATACATGTTCTATGTATTCTCCCCCCTCCCCCCTTCTGTCTCTCTCACTCTCTCTCTTCCTCAAACTGGCATAATCCTTAAGATTCGTTATGGGCGAGTCTTAATTACCAGATAATGGATAATGGTTATTAAACGCGGGCGGTAATGAAGCTCTATTCATTCCCGCGTCGGACAGCCCGGTTACTGCGGCACCGTAGCGAGGGTAAAATAGCCCGCGTCGCAGATTAATGGCTGAAATTATCATTCAATTTCAGGAGTCTCATACGCAATTCATAGGAACAAGGGGAGATTAAGGAGCGAACGCCGGCGACAAAAGCAATGCATTTTAATAATGATCTCTATCGCGGCCCCCTGACAATTTGGCTCTGTAATCGGCTTATTATGGGATGGCTAGTTAAGCGCAAGGTGGCTGGGTGCGCACGTGCGTGTGCACGCGAGCGCCTATTCAGTACATCAGGTTCAACTGTTTTCCGAGCGGCAGTTTGTTCATATTTAAGCAACAGCGCCGCTTGGTGGCCAAATGGGGAGACTGCACTGTTAAAAACCAAAATCTCAGGTCAGCGTCGAGAGATCGACTAGTTCGCCTGTTTATGGTTATTTTCAAATTAAAAGTCTCCCCTGAATTTATGTGTAGTAGAAGTGAGGTAAAGAGAGGGAAAATGTG
Organism: Pollachius pollachius; assembly: GCF_949987615.1. Lineage (NCBI taxonomy): Eukaryota > Metazoa > Chordata > Actinopteri > Gadiformes > Gadidae > Pollachius > Pollachius pollachius. Next base: position 2,748,898 of record NC_136937.1, read on the forward strand.
TGTGTGTGTGTGTCTGTCTGTCCTACCAGCCATCATGGACACCAGGCTGGCCTTGTAGACGTTGGTGAAGGTGCCCAGCTCTCCGATGGCCAGGATGGTCTTCATGTGGGCGTCGCCACAGGCCTCCCGGAACTGCCGGATCTCATCGTACATGGCTGAGAGAGAGAGAGAGAGAGAGAGAGAGAGAGAGAGAGAGAGAGAGAGAGAGAGAGAGAGAGAGAGAGAGAGAGAGAGAGAGAGAGAGAGAGAGAGAGAGAGAGAGAGAGAGAGAGAGAGAACAGAATCGTTTATAGAGCCGCCATTGACAAAAAGTGATTTATTGTTGTCGATTATGTTATGAACACATTCACATTGTATAAAATAAAAACGGTTCTAATAAAGAAAATGTAAACAGATCAGAACACTGTATCCTCTGCTCCTGGCGGAGGATACAGTGAGGATACAACGATACAAGAACCATTTTGTTTATGATGCAAACTAATATTCAGCCCAGAACACGGCGTGTGGCTCAGGAGGCAGAGCGGGTCGGCTGGTGACCGGAGGGTTGCCGGTTCGATCCCCGGCTCGTCCTAGCTGAGTGTTGGGGTGCCCCCTGAGCGAGACGCCTCACCCTGACTGCTCAGCCAGCTCATCATACTGCAGGGTTGACTCCCCGTCGTTGTGTTAACAAACTTAGCACAAAAAGTAAGGAAATTTGTGTTTGGTTGATTATTTCTCTGTGGTAACAATGCTTTTTGGCAATAAATCTTATACCGTTGGAAAGCCTGTGTAGTTCCCTTTCAAATGGTGCCCCATTTGTAAGGAACATGCACTTGTGGGATGAGCAGCAGAGCTGAGTATGTGGGTTGTGCCCATGAAAAATTTGAACTAAACAGGCTTTCCAACGATATAAGATTTATTGCCAAGAAGCATTGTTACCACAGAGAAATAATCTACCAAACAACAAATTTCTTTACTTTTTGTGCTAAGTTTATGTATGTGAATGGGTGAATGTTGGGCAGTATTGTAAAGCACTTTGAGTGGCCAATGGTTTGAAAAGCGCGATTTAACTCTGGAATTCTGTTTGGGAACTTGTTTGGAAACACAATCTCGGGAAATCCCAATCTATCTTTGCGTCAAACATTCCCATCCGAGACACAGCCACGAGTCCGTGTGGTGGGTCATGTGACCGGGCGGGTGTCACGTGACCAGAACCGACCTTCCCATTGGCCGGTCAGCGCCAGCGTGCGGTTGATGACGATGTCGATCTCCGCGGCGCCGTCCGCCACCGCGCCCCGGACCTCCTCCAGGCGGATCCGGAGCGGGGTCTGACCTGCCGGGAAGCCCGTCGCCACTGGAGGGGGGGGGGGAGGACATTGAAGAAAGGGAGGAGAGAGAGGGAGGGAGGGGGAGAAGGAGGAGAGAGAGGGGGGGAGGGAGGGGAGGGGGAGAGAGGAGGGAGGGAGGACAGACATTGAGGAAAGGGAGGAGAGAGAGGGAGGGGGGGAAGGAGGAGAGAGAGGGGAGAGAGAGAGGGAGGGAGGAGGAGAGAGAGGGGGGGCAGAGGGGGAGGGAGGAAGGTGGGGAGGACAGACATTGAGGAAATGGAGGAGAGAGAGGGGGGGAGGAAGGAAGGGGAGGAGAGAGAGAGGGAGGAAGGAAGCAAGGGAGGGAGGGAAAGAAGTGGGGAGGACAGACATGGAAGAAAGCGAAGAGAGGGAGGAGGGCGAGGGAGGAGGGCGAGGAGAGAGGGAGGGGTAAGGAAGGAGGGAAGGAAGGGAGAGGAGAGAGGAGATCTGAGTTGCTGCAGGCGACGGTGAGAATATAAATGACAGAAACGGTAAGAGTGCTCTGTTTCTGATCCCTTCGTTATCATTCTGTACACACGCACACAAACAAACACGCACATACAGTATTTAAGAGCACAAACAACACCGCCGAACCAACACACACCCAACGTAGAGCGCTGTGCAATTCTGGTTTTAACGTGTTTTCGTCTCAGTTTGTTTCGTTGTTTCATGTTTACTCGTGAGGCGTCTGCGGTCGTGCTAAGAAAAGCACAATCCAACTCTAAAAGTATTATTAGTTGTCTTTTAAATATTCCTTCTGATATCGGCGTGAACTGAGCAGAGACGCTCAGACAACACTCAAAGACACAGACAATGGCCTCGCCATCACAAGTCTTGTTTTAAAGAGCAAAAATAGATCTTAAGTCTCTTATCTAGGCTGTTTAATCGGGTCTTTGATGCGCCTCTCTCAGGGGACTAACTGATTTATCCGAGCGCTTTTCCTCCACTTTCCAGCAGGTTCTCACCTGACGCCACAGGGAGGCTGGAGTTGGCGGCTTTCAGAGTCTTGACCGCGTCCGCAACGCGAGAGGGGTACACACAAACGGCCCCGGTGGTCAAACCTGTCGGAATAGGAGATATACACGCACACACATTTAGAGGGTCACATCGAAACCATCCATGTTAAATAATATAATTAAAACCTAATAATTTATAACTGAAAGTATACACAACATCATACATGTTTTTTCATATGTAATATAATCTATTTGGTAATTATTGTCTTACACTCTGTATAATCTTTAGCGAAGTCCTAGACGAGTTTCCAGATAAAACTGAAACGTGAGTAAACGCTGCCATCTAGTGTTCACATGAAGTACTGCATCCTGTCAGACCGGCTGGCTGTTAGGAGACCAATCCCTTGGGCCAGCTCTATGAATTGCCAATACACATAATAATGAATAGAGTCATTGATATATTTTCCAATAATCATCAAGAATGATTCATGTGATCTATATCATTTAAAAAGGTGACAAGCAAGTAATTATCGAGTACCTTAAAAAATAATTTTAAAAATCGCCTTTAGGGATGGATAAAAATGTCTTGAAGATAAAAAAAAAAAGAGAGATGAACGGTAATCAATCCCCAATACCCATCATCAACATCCCCCAAACCAGGAGTGATACACCACCCACCCATGACACACCCTACCCCTCCCCAGTTCACCACGGCTCCCCTACCTCGGTCGTGCATGCCCATGCTCTTGAGCAGGTCGTAGGGCACCGGCTGCACCGCCTTCAGGCACAGGCGGTGCACGTTGGAGGGGGTGTCGTCGCCCGCCAGGGTGGTCAGGTCGATGCACGTCACAGCCTTCAACAGCCAGGCAGCCTAGCGGGCGGGAGCCAATCAGAACAGCCGCATTTCACCGCCGTTGACATATGTCTATATTCGAAGCCGACTTTGTCGACTTTTTAAGACGCGCGCGCGATCATCAGGTAGGTAGGGGTTAGAGGGCGTCCCGCTCGGGGATGACCACTAGGGGGCGGACCGGCGATACTGGGGATCGAACCCAGAAACCTTTGGACTGGGAGGCAGACCCCCCCCCCCAGCCGCTAGACGTCTGTATTTATTCATCTCCGATTTTGCGTTGATGGTTTCATAACCTATATATATATATATATATATATATATATATATTACTATATAATATTAGACAACATTTTTGTAACATACCTGCCATTGTTTCTTAGCCAGCTTGACGGACTGAATTTGCTGGGCTCTCTTCAGAACCGCCTGGGTGTTGACCCTCACCTTGGACACCCATTCCAGATCTATGACAGAGGTAGGTTGGTTAAACTATGAAAACAGCCGAACGTGACTTTGAACCACGAATGAGACACTCGGGTGTAGGAGTTGAACTCTGCTCCGGTCGGGCCAGCGGGACACACGCTGAGACAACATGACTTGATCACACGACCCTGGGGAAGACCAGGCCGTCACGCGTACAGAATTAAAAGCGGTCATGTGGATGTTGGATGTTGGATGTAAACTATTTGCACTACACTTCCCTACTGACAAACACGGCGATGGTTCCACTACATAGAGCTAGATGCATGTAGTACTGAATGTTTTAGACAGGTCAGTTCTCTAAAGATCTAGATAGAAACGTATGGGTAGGCAAGGCGATGAACTCTGGTACAAAGGTGCATTTCCTAAAATCATCGTCCACCATTGGAGTTTAGTTCGCCACTAGTGCAGCTTTTCACTACTAATACTAATACAAATGTGAAAGTGTGACCGCACTTTGCAGATGTTATTTAAGTTATGATGATGCGAGCGTAACTGTTTGAGAATGGGGCGAATCTTACCAAGGTCCATTCCGGGGTTTCTTGCAGACATGTTTGCATGCGTCGACGTTTCGATCGACGAGGTGATGATGTGTTAGTTAGTAATATTTAGTCGAATGAGGGGATCTGACAGCAGGTCTTCAGTGGAGGTCTACTGTACAACAACCGCTTTCGTCAAGTTGTGCGGGGTCATAACAGACGTCACTTCCGGGCAACGTTTTCAATGTAAAAGCTGCGGCCAAGACGAAAAATACGACGAGCATTTTAAACCATTTGATAGTGTGTGATGGTGTCATTGCTAACCCTTTACTCTATAACAGTGATTTATTATATTGAAAAAAAATCGTAGTCGAGTACTTTTAATTAGAAGTACAAAATCGTGATTCTATAACTGCTTTTTCTGTGTGCGTGACGCTTGACAAACTATCATTCACCTTGCCCCGCCCCTCTCTATCAACCAATCACAGTTATGTATATACATTATTTCAAGTAAAACATTGGTAGGCTACTATATTTGATCTTCTTTGCTTCAAATGTTCCATTTTAGTAAAAAGACTAAAATTGAATATTACCATTTCTCTTTTAAATGAACATGGCATCTTTTCATGTTGTTATTGTTATTATTTTCAAGTGCATATTGTATACTTCCCATTGTATTGTTTCATCACGTTCTGAGCGGTAATACGTCCATAGGCTATAACAGCAGTAGCCTAGGCCTACTACGCCATAATACCAAACTGCAAAAAAAAAAACCTGTCGTGTGCGACAATATCTCTTACACACAGCGTGCGCCCTACTTTCATGTGCTTTCCCCGGCATTCCGGCGCGTCAGTCCCGCGTTCTCTTTGTCAACTCCAAGGTCGGCCGAGTATCTCAACCTCATCATCCGTGCGGCGCAGTTGCTGCGTTCCCCGCAAGGCGCGTGAGATGACAAGGAGGCAGCGAGCTGACGCCCTCCCGTCGAGACGGTCTCCGCGGAGACCACGCACATTCCTTCTTTTTCCTTCTTTTCGCCGGTACATAGTTGACGTGTCGGCGTGTCTGCCCTGCTATTGTCTGCTACCTTGAGCCTCTGCGCCACACACGGCGGACGCTGTAATTTACTGCGCTCCTTGCGTAGTTAAAATAAGCAGGGGCTGTTTTATTTCCCTCTGTTTGCGTGCTATGCGTGTTTGCGCGTGTGTGTGCTTCAGTGTGTGCGTTTGGCGTGTGTTTCTGCACGCGCACACGTGTGTTGCGTGGGGGGTCCCCTGCACTGCCGTGGGTCAGGGTCGGGGTTAATAGCCGGAAAATGAAGCAATCAGAGGGTCGGTCTGGCGAACAGCCTCTGCTTTCCCTCCAGATGCCACACATAGTGGCTCGCTTTGTACCGCGTGCTCCGCGTCCCGAGGGCCGTGTGTTCAGGTACACGCGCCTGGCCTGCGCACGTTTCAGAACACGGCCCCCACACACATAATAAGTCTTTTGAATCCCAAAATATTGTGTGGTTGCGGGTCAGGTAAATAGAGAAATGGAATTAGGTCATCTGGTGTGCTGGGGTTATGTGTGTGTGTGTGTGTGTGTGTGCGTGTGTGTGTGTGTGTGCGCGCGCATGTGTGTGTGTGCGGTGTGTGTCTCTCGACGTGATGCAGACAGTGCAATCTGTCGTTTATTTTTTTTTTGACTTCTGCAGTACACTTATCTTCTTATAGGATCAACAATTGCACTCGTCAAAGTCCCTAAAAGAGTGAAGACACACGCGCACACATCTGCGCACACCCCCCCCACACACACACACATACACACCATGTGTCAAGGGCTAAACCCACATTCTAACTACAGATTCAATCTTTGGCTGGACTGGATTCAGAAGAGAGGCCGGTCTGCTCATTAGACAGGTTCTGAGGGTCTTAACCAGGCCACAGGTATCTCAATGAAGTGCACATTAAAGTGTCTTGTTGTGGAAGGTTGTGGTACATAGCTCCTACTCACAGTCGAGTCAGGACCGCTGATACAATTTTTTTATGGAGAGCCTAGCCCCCCATAGAGGGAGCCATGTGTTCCTGAAGACTTTGCCGCTGCGCTCTGCAGCTTTTATATTGCAAAATAAAGCAAATGTAGCAAATGATCTATGATTGCATAGCCCTAGGACGTCAAAAGGCTGCACCGCATGGCCCTGCCTCATACTAAGAAATACAAATTATATATATATATGTGTATGGATATATATAATCAGATTCAGACTTCCCAGTATTCATGGCGTCTCCGAACAAACCAGGACTGTGCTCGGTCGCCAAAATAAAACATGTTTCTTCAGAGTTTATTTTGATCCACACTGTCCTGTGTTTTGACTCTTTCTTTCTGTCGGTCTCTCTGTCTGTCTGGTCTAGCTGTGTGTGTGTGTGTGTGTGTTTGTGTGTGTGTGTGTGTGTGTGTGTGTGTGTCCTCACTTTCCCCCCTTGCTTTCCCCAAACCGTTGTAGCAATTAAGTTCAATTGTCAGGAAGTCATATAGCGCACCACACACACACACACACACACACACACACACACACACACATACAGACTACACACCACAGCACACACACACATACAGACTACACAGCACAGCACACACGCATACAGACAGACTACACACACGCATACAGACAGACAACACAGCACACACGCATAGATGCAAAAAAAAAAGTAATAGCATTTATAACCATTTATTCAATTCAATACATTACGTACATAAAATCCCAAACCAAAACAATTTAGGATTACTTTCAAGTAGGCTAAATTAAAAGTTTCAGCCAGTTCGCACTGGCCTGTAACATACAGAATATCAAACAGTAAATGTATATATAGACTCTACATCAGAAAGTTAACTATTATAAACGGCAAGATAAATACGACAGTGGTTCTTTTAAGTGTCAGAATGAATCTCGTTCGGTTCTCTTGAAAGAAACGACTTGGCGAGGGAATATATCAAGATTCTTTTCAAATTGGCGTGTCATTTTTTTTATAACAAACGTTGCCATTTCCGGACATAGTCTCGTATTGTTTATACTTACATATTTTTATTTACATTATACGAAAATAATACATATCTGCACTAATTGAATAAATTCCTATATTCTAATTCACTGTCAACTAATACTTTTCTTGTTGCAACACGCAAAGTGTAAACAAATGTATGGATCGCCATTTTGTTTCTGCTCTTCTATTTATATAACCGCTGCTTTGCGATTGCGTGTATAAATGGGGGAGTTTGCTCCCATTCAGGTAATATCCGATAATCTGCTACAAAGTCATGTATGAGGGAAAGGTTTAAACAAAGTATATTTATTCGTAGTCCAAGCTTAATCTGAGTACTTTGTGAGGTAAGGAAAACTGTGTTTATCCTAAAAGGTGAACGAGTGTCTGGGTTCGAAGATATCAACCAAGCACAGGTTTAACCTTGAGCATGTTCTATCCTCTAGAGGTCTCACAACACTTGTGCACGTAGCTACTCTTCAAACCCGACACCTCCGCCCATGAGACGAGAGGAAAAACACACGTTCTGGCCTGAGAATGTTTTGATCCGAAAGACTATCGGCAATAATTCAACGGTAGAGATTGTTAAGGAAACAAAACACAAAATAACCTGGGGGTCAAAGGGCGCGGTCGTCATAGGCATCACCACCGCTAATCACCAGAAGGTTTCTGGGGGTGGCACTGGAAGAGAGGTCAGGGGTCGCCTTCACCTCCATCACAACTCTAACCCTGAGGGACTCTCTCTCTCTCTCTCTCTCTCTCTCTCTCTCTCTCTCTCTCTCTCTCTCTCTCTCTCTCTCTCTCTCTCTCTCTCTCTCTCTCATCGCCTCAGACCACGTAGTTAGTGTCGGCGTCGCGGGCGCCTTCCACCGTGTCCTTGGTGCCCTTGCTGGCGGTTGACGGCTGCTTGAACTTGGCCGCCGCCGGACGGTGGCCAATGGCGACGCTGGCCCGGTACCCTGAGAGAAGGACAGGAAGAGGAGGAGTCTGGTCAGAGGGGGCGCCCGCTGGATCCAGGTGTTCCGTTGTCGGGGATGTGGACAGGATTACGACAGCAACAGCAAGGGGATGGTGACGGTGAGCTGTGTGCGTGCGTGTTCTCATGAATATCTTGCCCATCGGTTTATTTCATAATTAGTTGATCTTCTGAAAAACGTATTTGTCGTAAACCTGAAACCGAACTATAATCCTAAAAAAGGTAGCGCAAAACTTTTTGCTACACTACTGTTTTTGCTTCACTGTGCATTTGCCTTCGATAATTCCTTCACTGCTTGCGAAAGTAATACAGCGATCTCTTGAGTGAGTGAGACTCCAGTGGTCTTTTGACCGTTTCTCTATGGTTCTTTGCCTCTCTGTCTATGCAGATGGTCATGGATGGTTGTCAACACTCCTCCCTGGGAGGGGGGGGGGGGGGGGGGGGGTTAGCTGTTGCTAGGTTGGTGGTGTTTGCCGGGTGATGTCTCGGTGTTGTTTCTACACACTCTTGTTGCAGTAGCGTCCGTGCCAGCCGTCCCGACACTGGCACTTGTTGGGTTCCACGCAAATCCCGTGGGCCCCACAGCTGGGCTCGCAGACAGCTGGGGAACACACACACACACACACACACACACACACACACACACACACACACACACACACACACACACACACACACACAGAACACACATACGCAGTGAGACAACATGTGGGAACCCACATAAACAGAAACGCACACAGAACACGCACATGGAATGAGATACACACGTGGGATAGCACAAACACACATGGTTACACGTGAAAAACACATGCACACATGTGCATATGCATACTCATGCACACACACTCACACTCGGGCATACACACACAGTTACATGTGAAAAAAAGGTTACATTTGAAAAACACATGCACAAATATGCACACACACACACACACACACACACACACACACACACACACACACATCAATTCCGCCTGTACAATTTTGAAAAGCCTTTATACTATAAATGCAGTGTGAAAGTGTTACAGGTGGTCAGAAGGACATGTTGTGTACCTTTGGAGCAGAGGTCTCCGTGGAATCCCTTGCTGCATTTGCACTTGTTCACGCCGGTACACCTCCCGCCGTTCTTGCAGGGCTGGCGACATTTACCTAAAGAATCAACTCATGAGATCGGTTCCCACGTGTTCTGTGTTCAGTTCTGCGAGACTGAGCTGAACGCCATCCAAAGAACCTCGCAGTGATTGTTTTCCATGCGTGTCATTCCTGAGCGAGCAGCTCGAGGATGCTTCAAGGAAGGCTGCAAAGGGATTGAACCTATAACCTTTTGGCTCCGAGTCAAGCAAACAGCCCCGCTCTCTGCGCTACACCGGTCGGCCGTGTGGGTGAATACCGTGATTAGCGCTCGTGGCAAAGCACCATCTTGAACCCATATACGACACCGACATATACCGCCCGCGTCGCCTGCTGCTGAAACTCCTTCTTGGCACGAGATCGGGTGTGGGTGAAACGGCTGAGCAGCCCCGATCAGTTAAACGCAAAGGGGGAACTCGGGAGAGAATGTTATTCATATCCAGGTTTCCACATCACAAAACCCCCTAAATTCCAAGTGTCGGTCCACAGGGGGGGCGGTCCAGCCTCTTAGATGTGGACAGCCGTGCATAATGAAATGTCAACACCCCCCCCCCCCCCCCCCAAAAAAACGCCTTTACCCTTCTTAGCCGTCGCCATGGCGACCCTCATATCTTCTCCCCCCCTTTTGTCTCCGCGGTTTCGGAGAGATAACCGACACGATGAAAACCACAAAGGAACGCCAAGGGGGGGGGGGGGGGAACGAAGGGAAAATCCCCCGAAGCGTTCCGACCGCGGGAGGGAGATGTTTCCGAAGGGATTCGGTTGCACGCGTTTATTTGATGAACGTCTCCTGGATCCCAGTGGAGCCTTTCTGCTCGGGCGGACGGGATTTGCGGAATTCATAGGCGTTGGGAAAAAAAAGAGATGATTAGGAATGCTCGGAGAGAGAAGAAGAAGAAGAAGAAGAAGAAGAGAGTTTTTGGTTTCGGCTTTTTGTTTTTTTTTTGCTTTACATTACGGCTTCAGGTTTTGTAAAAAAAAATACGAAAAAGTCCTTTGATGGAAAGCTTTGCATATTGGTGCTTCAGATGTGTGCCTGCTAGGTCGGCCGCTGTGCTTCTAACCGCACGATGAATCGCGACGGGAAGGGAAAAAAACAAAACGTACTAAACATCCTTGTTTGATCTCTCCGGAGCACAGGCGCCGTTTTGGTTTCACAAGATGTGATTAACTTTTTAAACACAGGGCTGCGTGTTATTTATGTATATATATATATATATATATATATATATATATATATATATATCGGTGAGCTCAAACTCTGCGGGCCAATTGTGGGAGAATCCCTGCGCTGTACACAACAACAACATGTTGCATTATCATGACTTCATAACCTGGAAATTACAAGTTCCTGCCTGGGCTTGTAATTAGTTTAAAGCATCCGATCGGATTTTTAAAGATGCCCTTATTGTGTGGATTAAAAAAAGTGAACACTGTGTGTGTGTGTTTGTGTGTGTGTGTGTGTGTTTGTGATTAATTGCTTCGGCTAATCGCGTTGGTATTGCCTTAGGCGTGCCAGCTGCCTGTTTGACACCAGCTACACTGGCCGTATTGGAAACAGCATGAGGTAACCTGTGTTCCTCTGTGGGTGACCTGTCCCAGGTCACTTCCTGTGTGACTCATGGGGGGGACCACAGAGGGCTGGGTGTTACGCCGCGGTCACACTGCGCACGTCCGTCGACGGATGACGGAGGGCGGGTCTGACGTATGGGGGTACGCGATCGGATTGGCCGACGGATCCGTCGCTGCCTGAGAAGTTGAACATTTCCCAACTTTTTGACGCAGGCAACGGAGCCGATGGAACGGACGGACCCACAATGCATTTCGAGAGCGCCCCGTGCAAGGTCAATGAGATCCGTCGACGGATGGGTTTCATTGTGAACGCGTCGTTAAAGTTGCTGGGTTCAATCCCCGCTGTGTGCAGCCTGACTTGAGCAAGGCTCCTAAACCCTGACCTGCTTGTAAATTAAATGTACACGAAATCCCTGTTGGAGATGCCTGTATAAAAGTAAAGTACAAAATAAACAAAGACAATATGGAAGTACTGGAGATAAAGCGGTCCGCTGACAATCCTTTCCTTTGGCGTTTGGGGGAATGACGCCACTGAACCAATCACCTAGCCTGGCTATCGCCAGACCAAGCTCAATCGTAGATTGGACGTTGGTCTGGGGAAGCTGCTGTCATTTTCTTCAGCACAAGAGGCGTGATCAATGGGCCTAGTTCAACTGACTGTTGGCTGCTTGCCGTCGCTTCCCTGTCGTCATTGTGTTAAACCAGCCAATAGCGCGCCAGGGGGAAAAGCCAGCTTGGTGATTGGCTCCCTCCAAAACGCATCAGAAGCAGAAAGAAAAGTATTGCTCTTCTCCAGACCCTTGTGCAGGGCGAACTCAAATCACCGGCAGAATGGGCGGGGCTACCCAGTCTACCAATCACATTCACATATGTTTGAGCGACAGCACTCACTGAGCTCACAGCGGCTGCCCTCGTAGCCCGCGGCGCAGATGCACTTCCCGGGGTGGAAACAGGTTCCTCCGTGCAGACAGGTGGCGCTGCAGTTGGCTGCAGAGGAGACAGTCGGTACGAGATCACACTCAAGGAAAGAAGCCCCAGCACTCAATTGACTGTGTGCGTGTCTGTGTGTGCGTGTGTGTGAGAGTGTGTGAGTGTGTGCGTGCGTGCGCGAGTGAGTGAGTGAGTGAGTGAGTGAATGTGTGTGTACCTTTCTCGCAGCTGTTGCCATGGTAACCAGGTGGACAGATACACACCCCGGGGCTCATGCACAGCCCGCCGTTGGAGCACCGCGGCGAGCAAAGAGCTGTTTCCGCAAAAAAAAAATTGAAAGTTCGGATGACTTTATTAAAATGAAAACATATGAATAGATCAAATAGATACAAAGAATAGAGAGACAAAGAGTTCACCTCTGAACCGAGGACCCGATAAATAAAATGACACTAGCAGTAAGATTTGACGCAACGTTTTGCAAAATTAAAATACATACGTCATGTACGGTCAATAACAAAAGTAACATGTCAGGCCTATCCTTTTTGTCCCGACATTTGGTGAGGAGGAGGAACTTTGGGGAAAGGTGAGAGAAAGTTAAACTTTACCCTTCTCGCAGTGGGGCCCGTAAAAGCCGTCCTGGCACTCACACACCTGTCTCTCGTTGCAGTAGCCCCCATTCCGGCAGCCCCCGGGACACTTGGCTGGGGAGACAGATGGGAGGATGAGGGTCGAGGGGGTGAAATGGGGGAGAGGAGGCTCCCCCATTTCACCCCCTTATATGCGTATGTTCTCCTTGGACGTTGATTGGTAGCGTCTTGCGGCGTTCTAGCGTAGCACGGCGTGTGAGCATAGCATGGCGATGCTAAAGTGCTAACCCCTGGAGTACATTTTGTGTTTTAATTAAAGCATATAATGTAGAAAGACAACTTTTTTTGGTTCATTCAATTATCTATATGTGCGCAGTGTGAGAATTCACGACGGAATCTGTTGGAAGTTTGAAAGCGGCCATTAACACAAACCTAAACATCACTCACTCACTCACTCACTCACTCTCTCTTTCTCTCGCTCAAACACACACACACACACACAATCTCACACACACAATCACCCACATACACAATCTCTCTCACACAATCTCTCTCGAACACACACACACACACACACACACACACACACACACACACACAATCCCACACTCTACACACACACACACACACACACACACACACATACATACACACACACACACCCCACACACCCACCACCACTCCCAGCAGTTGTGCGTGTGTTTGAAGTGTGATTGTGTTACAGGGCATCCGGTAAGTGATAGCCTAGGAGCCCGCGGCCCCTGGCTCCTCCGGCCCCACTCGGGGCCCCCGCCGTAGCCCCTGGGTGTCGGGGGGGCCGTGGGCCAGCTGTCGCCCCGCTATGAAGGCCACTGACAACCTGCTTCCTGTCAGGGGGGGAGGGGGGTGGCTCTGGGGGTATGTTTACACACACCCTCTCACCCCCCCATCCTCACCCACCCTCCATCCCCCCTCCCCCCCCCCCCACACACACACACACACCCCCACACACACCCTGCCCATCAGGATCTGTGTGTGTGCGTGTCTGAGATAGCGAGGGGTGTGTTAAAAGGGGGGGGGGGGCGGGGTTTGTGATGGGGCTGAGATATTCCTTCCTGTTGCTTTATGACGAGAATGTGGTTTATTTTTGTTTTCCCCGTCATGGCGGTTTCCAGCGCCTTGTTATCTCCCCAGGAGGGACGGGAGGAATGCCTTTTACAAGACCTCTCTCGGGTCTGTGGGGGGGGGGGGGGGGGGGGGTGTTTTATGCATAAGCTTTACTATTTGCATGTGTGCCCACTGCCCATACATTCATAGTGTTTGCGTGTATGTGTGTGTGTCTTTGTGTGTTCCTGTGTGTGTGTGTGCGTGTCTGTGTGTGTGTTGTGTGTGTTCATATGTGCGTGTGTGCTCATGTGTGCCTGCTTGTGTGTGTGTGTGTGTGTGTGTGTGTGGTCATGTGTCCGTCTGTTCATGTGTTTCTGTTCGTGTGTGTGTTCATGTGTGTGTTGTGTGTGTTCATATGTGCGTGTGTGCTCATGTGTGCCTGCTTGTGTGTGTGTGTGTGTGTGTGTGTGTGGTCATGTGTCCGTCTGTTCATGTGTTTCTGTTCGTGTGTGTGTGTGTGTGTGTGTGTGTTCATGTGTGTGTGTTCGTGTGTGTGTTCATTGGTGCTGCAGTGAATCTGGCTATGAAAACATGAACACAGACCCCCCCCCCTGTATCCTCCTGCCCTGTCATCATAGTGTTCACATGACACAATCGCCCCCCCCCCCCCCCCCCTCTGACCCGGAGAACACGGAGCCAACACAACGACCCCCCCCCCCCCCCCGTGATTACAAACGCCAGCCTGCTGCCCAACAGCGGCCGGCCCCCTCCCCTCAATCCCCCCCCAACAACAACAGCCGGACGCACGCCCCTCCCCCCGCTGAAAGGAAGAGGAGGAGGAAGAGGAGGAGGATGAAGAGGACGAGGATGAAGAGGAGGAGGAGGAGGATGAAGAGGAGGAGGAAGAGGATGAAGGGGAGGAGGAGGAGGAAGAGGAGGAGGATGAAGAGGAGGAGGAGGAGGATGAAGAGGAGGAGGAGGAGGAAGAGGATGAAGAGGAGGAGGAGGAGGAAGAGGACGAGGATGAAGAGGAGGAGGAGGAGGATGAAGTGGAGGAGGAAGAGGATGAAGAGGAGGAGGAAGAGGAGGAGGAGGAGGATGAAGAGGAGGAGGAGGAAGAGGAGGAGGATGAAGAGGAGGAGGAGGAGGATGAAGAGGAGGAGGAGGAGGAGGAAGAGGAGGGGGAGGATGAGGAGGACGGCTAAACGCCGTCCAGTGAGCTCGGCCCGTCTGGAGCGGAGACGTCGGGCGCTTAGCTCAAGGACTTGCTGTGGGAGGTGATACCGGGGGATTGAACCCAGAACCCCCCCCCGGGCTGGGGGCCGGGGGCACGTACCCCTCTGGCAGGTCTTGAAGAAGATGGCGTTGTGGGGCGTCCGGAGGATGACGTTCCCGCCGGCATCCATCACCAGGATGGTGACCTCGAAGGCCGCCACGCCGTCCTGCTCCCCCAGACACGGGAAGCCCACCTGCACCACTGACACACACACACACACAGATACAGTATAAAGATACACACACATAGAGATACAGTATATAGATACACACACACAGATACAGTATATAGATACACACACATAGAGATACAGTATATAGATACACACACATAGAGATACAGTATAAAGATACACACACATAGAGGTACAGTATATAGATACACACACACAGATACAGTATAAAGATACACACACATAGAGATACAGTATATAGATACACACACACAGATACAGTATATAGATACACACACACAGATACAGTATATAGATACACACACACACAGATACAGTATATAGATACACACACAAAGATACAGTATATAGATACACACACACACACAGATACAGTATAAAGATACACACACACAGATACAGTATATAGATACACACACACACAGATACAGTATAAAGATACACACACATAGAGATACAGTATATAGATACACACACATAGAGATATAGTATATAGATACACACACACAGATACAGTATATAGATACACACACATAGAGATACAGTATATAGATACACACACAGATACAGTATATAGATACACACACAGATACAGTATATAGATACACACACACATACAGTATATAGATACACACACACAGATACAGTATATAGATACACACACATAGAGATACAGTATATAGATACACACATAGAGATACAGTATATAGATACACACACACAGATACAGTATAGAGATACACACACATAGAGATACAGTATATAGATACATACACAGAGAGATACAGTATATAGATACACACACACACAGATACAGTATATAGATACACACACAGAGATACAGTATATAGATACACACACAGATACAGTATATAGACACACACACACACACAGATACAGTATATAGATACACACACACAGAGATACAGTATATAGATACACACACAGAGATACAGTATATAGATACACACACAGAGATACAGTATATAGATACACACACACAGATACAGTATATAGATACACACACATAGAGATACGGTATATAGATACACACACACAGATACAGTATATAGATACACACACATAGAGATACACACACATAGAGATACAGTATATAGATACACACACAGAGATACAGTATATAGATACACACACATAGAGATACAGTATATAGATACACACACATAGATATATAGATATACACACAGAGATATATACACATACAAATAGATATACATACACACACACACACACGGATACAGTATATAGATATAAACATAGATATATACAAACATAGAGACACACATACATATAGATATACACAGAGATACACACACACACACAGATACAGTATATAGATACACAAATATAGATATACACATACATATATATACACACACATAGAGATACAGTATATAGATATACACACATAGATATACACACACACACATGGAGATACAGTAGATAAACACACACACATAGATATATAAATATACACATAGAGGTACACACACACACATATATACACACATATATATATATAGATGTATACACACATATATATATATATATACACACAGATATACAAACACAAAGATGTACACACACACTGTATAGATATATAAATAAACACACACACACACACATATAGATATACATATATACACACACATATAGATATACACAAACACACCTATATTTTTTAAACACAAACATATATATACACATACACAAATATATAGATATATACACACACACATACACACACATGCACGTACACACGTACACATACACATGCACACACACACACACACATACACAGCTTCAACCTCAACCACTGAAAATAGAGAGCTGGGTGCCACTGTCACCTAATTCATACCGAATTATTGATCATTTGACAATATTGACTGCCAGTAATAAACACTGGAGGAACCATCACATATACATAATGGGCCTACATACATATAACCATCACATATACATAATGGGCCTACATACATATAACCGTCACAACGACAGTTTGCCATTCGTTTCCACCAGGCTGATATTGATGTGACATCAGCAGCCTGAACCTCACACACACACACACACACACAC
>NC_136937.1:2768355-2821439 GCF_949987615.1 Pollachius pollachius
TCAATGGCTTCTCTTTCCTTTCAGATCCGAGGGCCGGCTGCCAGAAAATCATGTCATCCCAAATTGGGATAATAAAGTTTCAGACTTTCAACAAAACTTTGGCAGGTCTCGTGAAATCCGATGAGTAAACTTTTATGTCGGGAGGACTCGTGTGAAGAACTTTTACACGATTTATGGAATTTGTGCTGAGACTACGGTTTGATTCAAGGGGGTTTATCGTAAACATCCACAATGTCTACGAATAAAAAACGTCTGAAAAGAAATAATGAAACCATGATCGTGTGTTTCCAAAAGTAAGTAAGTAAAGTTGCTTGAGTTTTAAAACTTTAAATCAAAAACGTGAATCACACTATAGTGGAATAAACTGTAGCCTAGCCTATACCTGCAACACCACACTCCGAGAGACCAAGATTACCAGCGAGCACCTGCACAATTCTATGGAAATTCTCCCCCTCCTCCAATAAAACACTGTTGCTGGCACGCGTTGGAGAATTCGACCAATGTTTTCAATGCACAGATGGGCCAGATGTTTGGCACATGCCTGCAGAGGCGGCGCGAGCCTTTGATCTGTGGCGGCAGGTCCTACGACACCAAGATGTAAAATACCGCAAGAGATGGGAATTAGATTATTAAAAAGGAAACTCCTCTGTTTGGGCTTAGCTTTACCTGACCGAGGCATCAGCGGAGGCCGGGTCTTGATCTCGCCTTATTCACCTCTTCGTTCTACAACGCGGCGGATATACAGAGGGCTTTACTCCGATTAGCCGAACATAGAAACGCGAGGAAACGTGAAATTGCTGTCATCAGTTTGACGCGCTACCAACTTTTTTAGACTTCGTTTTAATGGCTGTTTTGTGAGCGCGTTTATTTCATGTTTCCATACCAAATTAGAAGCGATATAACACAAGGCCTAGGTGTTTTTGTTTTTCCCTCTGATTCAGGGTTAGTTTCCTTCTACCTGATCCGTCGCCTGCCAGGTGAAGTTCACGTAGTGGATGTTGACTGGGATCGCAGGCATCCGCTGTTGCGCCTTTCTGAAGTCGTGGGTGAATGGAGCCATTTTCCCCTCCGATACTATCAGAACATCTTCCTCAAAACCTGTCAGTGGAAGTTAAACACACACGCGCGCGCACCGACACACACACACACACACACACACACACACACACACACACACACACACACACACACAGAAACACAGACACCCCCCCGCCACACACACACACACACACACAGAAACACAGACCCACACACACGCACACACGCGCGCAGGCACAGAAACCACAGAACCTGGTCAGTGGTGTCATTTAAAAGTCTGCGTTTTAATTTTGAAAACATAGCCTAGTAAACTCGTTCAATTAAATGCAGAAACATAGCAGGGTAATGAAAGCGCGTTATAGCGCTACTCACCAATTAGGATCCGGGCTTGGTTGGCATCAATCCACATGTATAAACTCCCCTGGTCTCGCACCGCTTTCGTTAACAAACAGCCCAAAAGTAGCAGAAAACACGT
Source organism: Pollachius pollachius (assembly GCF_949987615.1). Lineage (NCBI taxonomy): Eukaryota > Metazoa > Chordata > Actinopteri > Gadiformes > Gadidae > Pollachius > Pollachius pollachius. The sequence continues at coordinate 2,769,869 of NC_136937.1, forward strand.
TTTGAGGGAAAGCCTAAAAAACGTGATGTTGGTATCCATTCTCGTCCTTTTAGGGGTGGAAAACTCTCTAAATGGGTGTTTGTTACTTGGTGGTTTGGGTTTCCTCGGATTTCCTCTTAATTGATAGAATGGAGCGGCTGGTCTCGAGCACTGCGCTGCCTCTTGGTGTGTCAGGCGCACAGCGCTACAGGGCTACTTTATGGTCCAACGCGGGGTGCAGTACCGGCCTGCGTCCACAGGGGGGCGCGGTTAAACACATGCACACGCTCACGGTCCTGCGCTGCGTTTCAAGGGGCTCGGCTCGGAAATAGTTTCGAACAAACTTCATTTCTACAGATTTAGAACCAGGTGTGGATATTTTTTTGAAGAGTAGGATTATGACTTTGTCTGCACGTGCGTAGGCTGCATTGTGAAACGTTAAGTTATGTGTAATGAATCTATTATACATATATATTTCGACAGAGCCACCGAGGCCGCGATAACAAGCTCCAAACGGCGTTAACGCGACCAACACAACGCATCATTGGTGGTAATTGTGTTTACGTGAGCGATGCAGAACGAGAGCTTAAAAAGTCTGTTCTCAGAGCGCAGGACAGAGCACTTCACGGCGAATGGGGGACAGGGAATGAGTGTGTGTGTGTGTGTGTGTGTGTGTGTGTGTGCGCGCGTGCGTGCGTGTGAGTGCTTGTGTGTGCTTGGGTGTCTGCGTCCGTGCGTGTTTGACAAATCATCCTCCTGTGTGGTCTTCTGCTGTCTATGGATCTGTCTTATGGGGTTCGCAGTCTTTTTAAAGTAAACCAAGCTGCGTGTGTGTGGTGCGTGTGTGTGTGTGTGTGTGTGTGTGTGTGTGTGTGTGTGTGTGTGTGTGTGTGTGTGTGTGTGTGTGTGTTTGTGTGTGTGCTTAAGAAGTGCACAGAAAAAAGAAAAAAAACATTTGGGGAACAGCTGACGGAGAAAGATGATCCAAACGCAGAACCAACAAAAGACAACAATGCAATACAGCCTTCTATTGCACACATGTGTGAACATGGACAATTTCATATTCATTCTTCATCATTGAAACTTTTTTTTTATTCTACATCATTCAACTTTTTCCTTTCTTTTTTGGCAAGGACTGAAGTGAAGAGGTGCCCCTAAGAAAATAATCAATCTGTTTGTTGACAAATATCCAAATGGAAATAGAACTACCAACCTTGGTTTATACAATTTAATAATTATTCTATACCCTGTCTTGGGTAGGCCAAACAAGCAACAATCTAACATAGCAACTATTTGAACAATTATGTTTTGATTTGTTCATTATTATGACTTGATTTGACACAAATTGTCATCTTGGCGATTGCAACAAGGATCACCTTATTGTTCCTGTATTAAGATGAACACTATATTAATGATCATTATCTCATTGTTTGTTTGTTGAAGCTTGTATTGGTTGTGAGGTTTGGAGATAGTATGTGCTGGAATGTGTGTGTGTGTGTGTGTGTGTGTGTGCGCGCGTGCGTTTGTGTGTGTGTGAGAGAGACATATGTCAGTTAAAAGTCCCTCCAGGAAGGAGGCTAATCAATCTCCTTCCTGAAGAGTCCTCTTTTATCAATGCAAGTTTTGTTAATTTTATGTTTTCGAAAAGAAAATTCTTGTCTCTCAACATTGAAAATCTAAATTGAAACAACACATGTCAATTCCAATCTGATATTTACATATCTTAGACTTATACACGGCTATACTCCTGATATATGCTGGAGTGTGAATATATGCTCATGACATCAACGCCTCATAAAGGCTCAGAAGATAAGATGTCGTAAGACAGTTATTCAAAGTTAACAAAACAAACACTCAAGCAACACCATGTGTAGGGTTGATTTGTGGCCATGTTCCTCCCGATTTTACTGGTTTTAGTTTATATGAGACACATGTGGACCCTCCCCTTTCTCAGAGCTTTTGATTATGATTGGTTCTAATGAGAAAGGCTCAGACAAAACAATGTGATGTTTATCAAATCCAGACTTTTCTTGATGGGTGACCTTTCTTGAGGCTTGTTGTGTCATAGTTCAAAGGTCATCAGCTCTCTGCTACATTATAGTTGATTCAGATCAATTGTATTAACGCTAAAGAACTTGAAACATCATCAGTCCGCATTGTCATAAGGAACAGTGTTTGTTCTCATTTGACAACACAAAAACAAAAACATGACACTGACATCAACTTATTTTATTCTTATATTTAGCCCACATGTGCAATATTGTCTGGACACTCAATTCTAAAGCACAGTAGCACGCATTTGGGTTTTTACTTAAAACTCAATGAAGTTAATTACAATATTAACACGCTTAAAACATAGGCCTACTGCAATTGCACTGCACAGTATGACACAGGAGGCACGTCAGGGGAGAATAATTACTGATTCTACTAATACTAAGCTACTACAACTAGGCGTACTTAGAATATCTGTCTTGGCCGTCCCAGGTGCTGAATGGTCTACGAACACACTTGCTTATAGTTCATGCGTTTGATTTAGAGATTTTGGCAAAATGCGAATACACGTTTTCATTTCATTCACTGGTCAGTATGTGCATCCAACATAATTAAATAGATGCATATACCGTATTGTAAACCGTGACCCACCTCTCTATATATTTTTTTTCTGTACAATGATCGCCTCATAAAAACTTTCCTACGGTCTGGATTCGCTCGGCTCTTGAACGCAGCCCCGGCCGGCCCGCCTCTATTTCAGCGCGACGTCACTTCCGCCACAGAGCAGCCAGCTTCGAGTTCGGGGGGAAAATGGCGACCGCGCAGTTAACGGACGAGGAGCTTTCCTCCGAGTTAAAGCGACTCGGATTCTCCCCTGGGCCGGTCACGGAGAGCACCCGTCCGGTGTACCTGAAGAAGTTGAAAAAGCTCCGCGACGAGCAGCAGCATCGAGGTTCCCGCCCGGGGAAAACGCGCAACAGCGGCGCCATCAACAACAACAGTAGCGGCGGCGGCGGCGGCGGCAACACAGCGGCGGCGGCTGCGGGATCCGGAGCCGCCAGGCCGGCGAACAATGACGTCACGTACCTGAGCAACACCCGGGGCGCCAGTGGTGGTCGCCCGGCTTTGAACGACAAGCGTGTGGCAAGCGGCGGAGGAGGAGCAGGGGGGAAGTTCGTGCTGGGCTTCAGCTCCGACGAGTCGGACGCAGAAACACCCCAGAGGAGGCGAGGAGGCCCGGGCCACGGCAGCGGGAGAGACCGAGGCTCGTCCGGGTACAGCCAGCAGCTAGCGCCGAACAGGCCCACCGGGACACCCGCCACGGCCCAGAAGAACCACGGAGGAGTCGCCCACAGTAACAACTCTTCCCCGGGTGTGGATGGTAGGAGGAGGACCGGGTCTGTGGGGTGGGGGGACCGGGCGATACCGGGCCGCTCTTGGGTGTCGCAGCGCACCGAGACTGGGGGGAGGGGTTACGAGGAGCCGGGAGAGGAGGACGATATTGAGGGGGAAGAGGGGAACGACTCCCGGTCTCTAAATGGCAGCCGGACGTCTTACTTGAACACCAGTAAGCTCGCCGGGGATTACTCTGACTCGGACGAGGAGGACGACGAAGGCCTGTCTGCGCTAGACCGACAGCGCGACCGACGTCTGGCCTTCAGACGGAGTCACCCGAAAGCCGCGTCACCTCCTCACACTAATGCCAGGGGGTCGGAAAGTCTCCAGGAAAAGACGAGAGGCGCAATCAGAGCAAATGAGAAGCCTGGCGCTAGTAGTCTAGACATGTTGGGCTACAGGGGGGAGGGAGGGGACGAGGACGGGAAGCCGAGAGGCCCGGGCGAGTCTGCCCTGACCGGTGGCCTGCTCAACCGCAGTTTCCCCAGGCGGTCTATCTATGTGTCGCTCGCCGGGGACCAGGCGGGGGCCCCCACCAAAGACGGCTCCCCCTCCACCTACAGCAGCAGCAACAACTACGAGGACGGGAACTCCTCTCCCGGCGGGGGCAGCCGGTTCAGCATCGGCCTGAGACCGCGGTTCTCCAACTACAGCACCCTGTCCCGGACCTACCGGCCCGTCAACTCCAACCACACGCTCCACGGCTACGGCCAGGACCCGAACAAGCACAACCACTCCGTGCCGGAGGACGAGCTGCTCCAGCAGTTCAAGCGGGACGGCGTGTCGTCTTCCGGGGGGTTCAGCGCGCACTACCTGTCCATGTTCCTGCTGACCGCGGCGTGCCTCTTCTTTCTGCTGCTGGGCTTCATGTACCTGAGGATGAGAGGTGCCGGGGCAACCGATGCGGATGTCGTTAGTAAGTACAATGCTATACAATGACCATGTATGGCCCTAGACCTGTGTGTCTCCATGTCTGGATTTATTATCAGTCTCTTCCTGCACTGGAGGAAGGCCAATAAGCCATCAAGGCCGGGTATGATGTGGGAGATGACGTTATGTCTGGATCTGCTATACGTTGCATTGAAAAAAACTCTGCATGCACTTTATCGAGGTTAACTACACCTCTGCAGGCGCCACACAGCTTGCATTTTAATCGAGTGTGTGCTGCTCATGTCAAAGACCTTCAAATATTTGGCGAAACAGGCGAGAATGTGTTGTGCACGGTGTCTAAATCCTGACTACACCTGACTACAAAATGTGCACTTTTCCTGCCTGCGGAACAGCTGGTTAGATCAACTATTATATTCGGTGTTCAAATACACGTTGTTCTGCTGTCAGAGGCCTGCCCATCAAAACGCATTTCCTATTTCCGTTGTCTGCCGCTCGCAGCCACTGACAGCAATTTGTTTCAGACTGACTTGTCTGTCCCTCGCCACACTGTCTGGGGAGAGTTTCCTCTGCCCTAGGAAATATTAAATAGCAGATCTGACTGATTGTTTATGTAGGCCTATGTTTCTTTTTCTGTGTAGTCATTGGCTAGTTATGGGCTGTCTCATGGAAAGGCGAGGGGGGCAGGGGGGGGGTTAGACTGCATGGCTGCACGTGGCAGACATCTAGGTCATAGACAAGCTAAACCACCCTAATTGTTTTGCTGCCCTCAGAGCACATGCACACCACACACACACACTCGCTCAGTCTTTAAGGTCAGGCAGTTAACTAAATGGATGACAAAATGCTGGGGGATTTCTAAAGTGTAGGCCAAACGTTTTGGGCTCCTTGAGCTTTCTGTAGGATCACTTTGGCTTATTCTACTTTGCCATAGTGTTGTCAGTTGCAGTTTCATTTCAACACCGATGCAATAACGATGGCAGGTTCATACTGGCACATGCACCGGACGTTTTGGGCTATTTCGACATGGCCGGGATATTTATGTGCATGAATGAAAGGCTGAACGTGGGATTGCACGTTCACTCCGTTTCTCGTGCATGCATTCCAGGGGTAGGCAGTGGAAAACTCTTGTCTGGCAGACAGGCCAAGAGTTGGAAGGCAAATAATGACTATTTTGATAGTCTACTCTTCTGACCGTTATTGCAAGTGACCAACATGGTGTGGTGTACACCTGCAGTCTGACGGACTGGCTGTACTTCTCTGGAGATCATCGACGTAGATCTCTGCAAAATAAGGGTTATTCCTCCTACTTTTTTGGTTGCAACAAACTGAATGTTTTTTGTGGTTGATTAACCTGAACATCTTGATCTAATAACCCATTGCTCGTGTGTTTATTCATAGCACACGATTAAAGGCTTAGGTGACAATCATACCGGAAGAAGGGTTTTAATTCGCTGTATCAGACTGTCGAGCAGTACCGGCAACTTCATTGGCCGCTTGTGCTTTTGCATTGGTAATCTCATGTAGTTGGCATCTGTAGGTGTGTGGTGATGCCTCACCCATACAAAGACTTCGCCCACAATAAGGTGTGTGTGTGTGTCTCCTTTTTTTTTTTTTCTTGACTACCCGTGTTTCCGAATAACAAACCCAGACCAACTTCTCCTTGCCTGTGGGTTCATTCACATGATACGTAGGAGGACCTGGTGGCGTTTCGATCTCCATTCCAACACACATCGTCCCTCTTTCCGAGGGTGAAGCATCCAACCGTGGTACTGGATGTGTGGACCGCTGGGCATGTGTATCGACAACCTCCCCCAGGGAAAGGTCTTGGTAGCTCAGGCCTACCTCAAGGGAGGAGAAAACAAGCCTGTCAATCGTGATGGGTGTGCCGTTTTCTGCGATTCTTAGGCCTACGGCTTACCGGGCGATTTTGAGGCTTTTCGGCGCACTAGTGAACACACCGTGACGCTGTGTCCCGTGACTCCCTATGCCAACTGCCGCTGGGTTTCTGTGACCCCGCCCAGCGAAAGATACTGCACCACCATTGGGCCCTTTTGGCTCCATTGTGCCCCCTGACAGGCAGTGTACTTCCTCGTAGGGGCACAGAGACGCGCCACAAAATATACAAATCAATCCCCGATTAATTGTAGGGTTTGATGGGTTGGCTTCCTCCCTCCACACTACTGCGTCCTTCTCAGTGCGTCCTCTCTCCCCCCCAACCCCTTGAGGCTGTGGTGGCGCTGGCGGTGGTGGTATCTTTTTAAAAAAGTAGAACATGCATGCCACTGGGGCCGTGCCAATCTTGGGCCGAGTCCATGATTGTGTCTCGGGGGGGGGGGGGGGGGGGGGGGGGGAGCAGAGCGGAGGAGAATGTGACCGCAGCGCCTGAGAGCCAGACAGCTATCTCTACACAAGTCTAACCATGTCGTGGCTTTTACTTTGAAAGTGTCTTTCTTTATTATAATTTTCTAAATGTTGTACTGGTTTCTTGCAGCATTGGCATTTTTGTATTCATGGATTTCTGAGGTGTTTTAACACACTAGTGACCTATAAATACCTGGATTACAATCTAGGGTTGTAAACTTGCTTCTTTTTGTTTCTCTTGGCAGTCAGAACCCACCCCTTTGGAAGTGATTTTGACAGCATCGTAAGTAGATGCCCTCCCTCTATTTCTCCATAGCACGCTATTATTAAAGCACAGACACATTTCAGGAACATCGTAAGGGACAGTCCCACGCACCAGGAACAACATGTACAACAACAGATTGGATGTGCTTGACTGGTTGCCATGACGTTTGCCTAATCTCCATAACTTCCAGGATCCGAGGACTCAGGACATCATCCTGAAGCTTCTGCTGGAGCTCCACGTCCACCTGGCACGCGTCGCCGGTACGCTGGTCTCCCTCCCCCCCTTCACATGTAGCATTGTGTCCGTGGTGCGTGGCAGTACTACAGTATTTGCTTGTATATTTTGCTCATCTCCTGTTCCCCCCCCCCCCATGTGTCTCTCCCCAGGCGAACATGACTGCGGAGACCTGGACCATCACCCCAACAGAAGCCTGACCATGGATGAAGCCGCGCTCTACTTGGAGGTGAGCAGTAGCAGTAGCAGTAGTAGTGGGTGAAGGCTGCTGTCCGAAGGCCCATGGCAGGGTGCAGCCTCGAAGCTGCGGTCGAAAGCAAACCTCGTTCTCGACGCACGGCAGCTACTGGAAACCCTGTTCTTTAAGAGTGTGTTGAATGTCGGCGCTCAGACTGGCTTGGCCATCCTGGTTTTATTGAGTTTCACAAACAAAACATGTGTCCTAAAGTGAGGCAAAACCGGTATATTCATTTTATATATGTACATATATATATTTTTTATTTACTTGCTGTAAGCCATTAGTAATAGTTTAGAAAATGGAAAAAAAATCTAAATTATATGCTGAGTTGATTGTAGCCAGATTTTGACTCGCTAACTGGTAGAGCGCGATGTTCCGGGCTCGGACAACATGAGTATTCTGTTGTTGTTTTAGCGCTTTTGACCGGAGCCAAGTCATGTCATGTTCTCACATCGCCAAGACGATCTACACTGTACAATGCAACACAACCAGGGCGCCTTCCACCTTCCACCTCACTGTCATCCTACTAGCACAACCCCAGGACGCAACCATTCCTCTGCTCTCTTCCTCCCTCTTAGGGTCAGAACCAGGACTTTGAGGATCACATCTATACTTCCCTGAAGTGGATCCTGAGTGCCGGAGACGACGTTGGCATAAGGCAAGTGGATTACGTCTCCGAAATGTTACGTTTTATCGTATTTATGTATTGCATCAGCTTTGCACTTGCAGGTTTTTCTCGGCCTCTGCAAGGTTGTTGTGTTAACTAATGGGTATGCTTTGAATATGCCTGCTTGACAATTAGAGACTTCAGTTAGTATGGGGAACCCGTTTAAACTAGTATAACGTTTTTACAATGCTCCCGTGGAATGAACCTTAGAAAGGTTCTCTTAAATGCAGTGTGTGTGTCTGTGTGTGTGTGTGTGTGTGTGTGTGTGTGTGTGTGTGTGTGTGTGTGTACCACACTTTCTATGGCGTCTACTGATTTAAAATGACCGTCTCCAAGTAGGGGGGCGCCAGCTATACGTTTAATATGAATTACTCAAAGGCAATATCTGCTGCGGTCGCGCTACCTACCGCAGAACCCCAGCGTTCCTCTCGTGTTTTACTTGAGGAGATGGGGGGGGGGGGGGGGGGAAACCCCATGTCCCCATCTCGTGGCTCTAACCGGGGCGAGGGGGGGATGTCCCCGGCTATACATGGGTATTCACGTCCCAGCTGTGCTATTGCATTATATTTATTTTTGTCTACCTAATTTTAATAATGTGCAATATTGCTCACTTACTCTTGTATTACTTTTACACTTTTTTTTTTTATGGACTTTTTGGAACTTGGTTGACCTTCACTTAGGGCTGAACGATTAATCGAATTCAAATCGGTATGCAAATCGCAAAGGTTGCGAAAAAATAATAAAAAAAAAAGTGATTTGTTACCGTTACTGACTGGAAATCAGTACGATTCATTTATTTTTATTTTACAATTCAATAGTTAAAGAAAGAAGTTTATAATATAAATTAATCTCAACACATCGGCCTGGCCTAAAGGAAAGAGCAGTTTTTATGTTGACTGCTTTCAATGTTGCGTTGGTCATACTAAAGAATGATTTATTTCTTTTTTAGTGAATAGTACACAACATAAGGAACTTAATAAATTATAAAAATCGCATATTAAATCGCAATTGCATTATTGGGTCAAAATAATCGCAATTAGATTATTTCCCCAAATCGTTCAGCCCTACTTTCACTGCTTTTCCGTTCCGTTCTTTGTCAACTGTACTGTACCGTCTGTCGCTCCTGGTTACCTGAACCGGGGGATGAATGAAGTATCTACCCACTGACCGACCGACTGACTTCATGCCCCCCCCAGACTGTTGGGAGAGGACCCAGAGGAGGCCGTGACAGAGGTGGGTCAAATCCTCAGGCTGGAGTCCACCCACCCCAAGATGTCCTTCCTGTGTCGCTTCCGTCGAGCCTTCTTCACCGTCATCAACCGGGTGCTTCTCATCATCGCAGGTCAGGACTCCGCGGGGGCAACACCGCCGTCGGTCTGTGAACGTGTGCTAAATCTTAAATACTTTCAAAAAATGCTTTTTTTTTTTATGCTGCCTTTTTTATTTTCTCTTGCGTATTTATTTTACTGCTCTAACTTTACCTTTTGTTTTCTTTTATTGTATTACGATGTTTCTGCGTGAAGCACTTTGAGTTTGCCTCGTGTGTGAAAAGTGCTATATAAAATAAAGTTGCCTTGCCTTTGTCGCTGTATGTAAATGTTACCCTCTCCTTTCTCACGGTCCAGTGATCGGCTTGGTGCTAGGCCTGATCTACTACATGAAGTACCGATGGCGAAGAGAAGAGGACCAGAGCCGGCAGATGTACGACATGGTGGCGAGAATCATCGGTACGGCCTTCGTCTCTTTCTCTCACCCCCCCCCCCCCCCCAACACCAATGATGTGACTTCCTCTTTGTCAAAGAGAGGCTAACATCTGGCACTCACAAAATAGTACTTAGCATTGTGTAGCATCTTATCCTAGCTATCTTCTTTGTATACGTGGAATGGGTTAAAGGTGAAAAATTGTACAACCAGGTCTGAGTGTGATTATAAGATGTATGACGGATAGGTGAGCAACGTTTGCTACAGTCCACCTAGTAGGCTGGTAGACTGATCTGTCCAGCACGCATCTAGGTGGACACGCCCACGTGTGATGTCAGAAGAGGCAGATTTTCAAAATGGCTTGTAACGGCTAATCACGCTCACACCTGGTGGTCTAATATATCACCTTTAACCTAGCTAATTGTCAGTGCTCAGCACTAGTTTCTGAATATCGTCGCTCTTCCGACAGCGCTAAATAGTATCTCTTTCTTCTGGCGAATGTACTTATTGTGAGTCCGCTAAACGACCCTGAATGGAACCGTAACGTTTGCGGCCGTGTTCCCTCGCTCAGACGTGCTGCAGAGCCACAACGAGGCGTGTCAAGACAACAAGGACCTGCAGCCCTACCTCCCCATACCCCACGTGCGCGACTCTCTGGTCCAGCCGTCAGATCGGTAAGAAGCGTCTCCTCGCCTGAACTATTTTAACTCCTCACCTTCAAACCGCTTATCCGTGGGTGGGCCGCATGGGCGGCGGCTCTTGACCGGCTCTGACGGGGGCGGGGGGGGCGTTCCAGGCCAGTGTTGAGATATAATCTCTCCTCCCCCGCCCTGGGTCTTCCCCGAGGTCTCCTCGCCACTGGACGTGCCTGGAACACCTCCCTAGGGTGTAAACTCCCCAGGGAATATTAAGGGTTCATGTTGAGGATTACACTAAAACGTGTGGAACGATGACTCTGCTAGGATGGATGTTTTGGCTAGCAGCCTTCCATGTCTTTTTTTTAATTTTTTTTTTTTAAAGGTGACATATTATACCACCAGGTGTGAGTGTGGTTAGCAGTTACAAGCCGTTTTGAAAATCTATGCGGCACACATCTAGGTGGACACGCCCACTTGTGATGTCAGAAGTGGCAGATTTGCAAATCGGCTTGTAATGGCTAATCACACCCACACCTGTTGGTATGATATGTCACCTTTTAAGCGTCCATGCTGAGGATTACACTAAAACGTCTGGAACGAGGATTCTGCTAGGATGGATGTTTTGGCTAGCAGCCTTCCATGTCTTTTATTTAAGACTTTATTCGAACCAGGATTCAGTCTGACTTGTTGTCGTCCACTTCGCCAAGTGAAGCCATGATTGAATAGGTGGTGAACCTGTGCCAAGCAAAGAACCGTGGCGATGCAGTTCAAGGCGGAGGTTATACCTCTTAGTTGTGTTTAACCTCAAGTATAGGAAACCCTCTCTCTTCCCCTCCCACTGACGAACAATGACCACACAACGTGTTTCCCTCGCTGTTCCCGTCCCCCGTCTACAGGGAGAAGATGAAGAAGGTGTGGGACCGGGCGGTGAAGTTCCTGAAGGCCAACGAGTCGAGGATCCGCGAGGAGCCGCAGCTGATCAACGGCGCCAACTTCACGGTGTGGCGGTGGATTCAGCCCGCGCTGGGCTGCGACCGGCTGTCCCAGATCCCCTCCAAGGTCTGGCAGGGCAAAGGTGACTAAAGGCCGGTTCATACTACTCAAAGGGCTGTACGTAGACACCCTCACCCTCTCCGTCGTCGGACAGCCTCTCCGTAGCTCTACGTGCGCATCCAATATTTTTTAACTATCCGTCGCCGCGAGGAGACGGACGGCGACGGCAAGGGCTGTGATTGGTCCTCTTAACAACATCATTTCCAGAATCACCAGAATATTGACTTTGTACCTTGTTTACTTTGCACATTAAGGACCAATAAAACACCAAATAAGATTTGAAAAGCTTTGGAGGTTTGTTTACAACACTAATTACATGGTTAGCAGTCATCGTGTAAGATCGATCGGGCAGCGAATTGCATCCGACATCCCGACGGAGAACTTCGAAGACTGGAGGGGGTCTCCGTAGCTACGGAGTCGGAGTAGTATTCCTTGCCCTTAAGGCGTTCTTGCCGTCCCATTGGTCCCCTTCGGCTCTTGTCACTGGGCAGGCTGAAGGTGATGGGAAAAGGTTTTTGACATTTGCCGTCTGTCTCACGGATTCGTCCGTCCGTCCGTCTGTGTAGCCCGGTCGGGACATGGGTACCTAGGCCGGACCGGCAGATTAGGAGAAGGGCTTCAAACGCTGTGTCGAGGAATGCTATTCAATGTCGATGCTCATCTTTCCGACACTCCCAGTTGTGAGACTAACTATCGGACAAGGAAATCACTATATTCCGTTTAGCGCTATGCTGAAGTTCAAGGGAGGGAAGTATTTCTTTCAAATAATTAGGTCAAAATGTGTGAAATAACTAGCAGCTATCTGTTAATCCACTGGTAAACAACTGCGACCTGCTGGCCGAAATGTAAACAATCATTATCCCTGCAATTCGCATCTCTGCCCAACTACACTGACCCGCACGTGGACGAATCAACATTGGCTTACCTTCTTTTGTTTCAGTACTCGTCAGTTAGTGGAACCTCTAAATGTTGCCTCCTGTTCCTTTTTCAATTTGTCTATTCACAACCTGGTTGTAAATGTGGTGTTCTCGTCTTCCCGCTGTTAGCGTTCCCGCTGGACAGAAGGAACTCTCCTCCCAACAGCCTTACACCCTGCCTGAAGATAAGGAGCATGTTCGACCCCGTCATGTGAGTCGTCTCTAGATTTAACTGTCAAAACGTCATGTCTGTATCTTCATACAGTGGTAGTGGATGTAGCAGTCTCTCTAGATTTTGTATAGCAACCCTTTATGTCTGTGTCCATCTTCATACACTGGTCGTGGATGTTGCAGTCTCTAGATTTTGTATATCTGACTCTGCATACATTGGTAGTGGATGTAGCAGTCTCTAGATTTAGTATATCTGACTCTGCATACATTGGTAGTGGATGTAGGGGTTTCTCTAGATTTAGTATGTCTGCATCTTCATTCACTTGTAGTGGATGTTGCAGTCTCTCTAGATTTAGTATGTCAACACATCATGTCTGCATCTTCATACACAGATGCAGATTCAGACTACAAATGCAGAAATGTAACTTCATTTATTTATTTCCAGAAATTTCAAATCCTGAAATGTTTCGTTTTGTGGTTGGCTCTTCAATACATTTTTGTCATTATTATATCGGTTATAACTTTTTATGCTGTGTTTCTTCCGGACGTGACAAGATTTTCGGTTCCGCTTGTTTTCTGAGTTCCGGTCAAACCCGAGGCTCGGTTGAAGGGTCTGCCCCCCCCCCCCCGCCCCCTCCCGATGCTTCGATTGGGTCGATGCTAACCGTGTCCGTGTCCCTTTCTCTCTCAGGGAGGTGGGGGAGAATTGGCACCTGGCCATCCACGAAGCCATCCTGGAGAAGTGCAGCGACAACGACGGGATCGTCCACATCGCAGTGGACAAGAACTCCCGCGAGGTACAATCCCGTTTGGCCTCCAACTCCCAGGCTCCAGAAAGAGCCTGCTTGTTTCAAGTCCCATTAGCGTCTGTAGCATCACATACGATAACCCAATTCTCTTTCTTTCTCCTTTCTCCCTACAGGGCTGCGTCTATGTTAAGTGTCTCTCCGCCGAGCACTCAGGGAAAGCCTTTAAAGCCCTTCACGGCTCCTGGTTTGACGGTACGTTTCAGTTTGGTTTCCAGCCTGAACTTTGTCTTGACTTGTCTCGGAAAACATAACCCACCTTAAAAAAAAGTTTCACTTTGAGTCTCATTTGCAAAACGTAAATGCTGTGTAGTGCAGTGTTTCCGCTGGAAAAAAAATTGGTGCCGGTCATGTGCACCGCGGTCAGGTTTCATTTTAACGTTTTTTTTTATTTTTACTTCTTTCGATATTTGGCAGCTGTGAAGTGTGCCGCTGCTGACTTAACATCAAATGTATCGAGAGTGTCTCTGCTGCTTGCAATGCGCATAAGCCTCGTGACGCTTCCTTCCCCAAGGAGGTTTTGCTGAGCAGTCTTTATTAGAGCTTAGATCGGGCCCAGAAAATCAAACCAGCACCGGCCCGAGCACGTTGTATTTGAGCCCGGCCCGACATTTTTTTTAATACATGTGTAACTTTGTACACATTTGTTACTTAGGGCTACTCTGCTAAATATATATGTAAGGAATAATGTATAGAACGCCGGTCATTATCGGGGAAAATATTTTTTATTTATTTTCCCCGATAATATTTTCGATATTGACCGGCGACGTTCTATACATTATCCCGCTTATTACACGGCTACTTGCCAAAACGAAAAAATAACTTCACATGGTGTGTCTTTTTACAATTGATTCGTTACCAGCATTCGTAGTGTTGATCAGCAGAGAAATAGTCCGCCGAAGATGTTGACGTCGCTTAGCAACCGAAGACGCTGGGGTTGACAAGTTACCGGACTACTACCCATGCAAGTGAACGGAGCGTTCCACGGCATTGAGAAGACCCGTGTAATAAAGGCCTATGCTATTTCTGTTTATGGCATAGATTTCTCCTCAGATTAGGCCAATAAAGCAATGATAAAAGAACAAAAAAATAAACACAAACGCTCGATCAAAGGCCCGGCTCGAGGATAGTGTCGGGAGACATCGGCGATCTGGGTCGGGTCAATCAAAACCCTCATTGTTTAACATGAATTGGCTAAACAAATGACCACTGTAGCATATTTAAACACAATTCAAATTGTGCAGAGAAGTATTTCCATTGGTCATTCTGACCGGAGACATTTAGAATTTTCGGTCCTCCTCATTTTTTTCCGGTCAATGACCGGTAATTACCGGACAACGGAAACTCTGGTGTGGTGTCACGCTTTGCCGATTTCAAGAGAGAATCTGAGTTGACGACGAACTCTCCGTTAATAGGGACTGCGGATGAAGAGTGTTTTTTTTTTGTTTTTTTTTTTACTAATTCTGGCATATGGTGATTTTTTTATTTTTTTTATTTATTTATTATTTTTTTAAAACAACAATGTTCATAAATACGTCCCTATCAAATAAACCAACAATCCCTTCTTTGTTTTCCGATCTCCCTCACGTCTCCGCCCGCCACCAGGCAAGCTGGTGACGGTGAAGTACCTGCGCCTGGACCGCTACCACCAGCGCTTCCCCCAGGCGGAGGGCTGTCTGGTGCCTCTCAGGCCCTCCAGCGGTCCCGCCGCCGGCTCGCCGCGCCACCACAGCCGAGCCTCGGCCTCCTCCCTCACCTCCCCAGAGGAGCAGGAGAGAGGGAGGGAGAGAACGCTATCCCCCTGATGTAACATTAGAACCTTATACCCCCCCCTCCCTCCCTCCTCCCCGTATTCACCGCCTCTCTCCTCCGCACAGCGTCCACGTTAACCCTGCCTCCCCTCTCCTCTCTCTCTCCCTCCCTCCCTCCCTCCCTCCCTTTTTCCCTCCCACCTCCACCCAAAGGGCTCACGATGCGACACGTCCCTTCTTCACCCCTCCCTATTAAAGCTGCAGAGGTTTAAAAGAAGGGTGTCATGGTGTTCTGGGGGGCATACTGTCCATTTTTGTGGGAGCGCTCTTATCGACTTTCCGAGGGGGAGGTTGTTTTTTTTTTTTGTGCGTGCTTGTTCGTTGTTTCTTTTGTCGATAAAGCTGCATTTTGGAGCCGTCGAACTCCCAACCGGAGTGTCCCGATGGAAGGGGGCGGCGGCCAGGCTCTGCATGAGGAAGCCGCTGATTGGCTGTTGTCGACGGTATAGTGGACACTATTATCATTTTTTTTTATTTCATGTTTTTTTTTGTTTTATGGTTTTCTAAGTTGGATTTCTCTAGTTTCTATCGTTCGAGCGAGGGAAAGTGAGTGGCCGGGCTGATGTACATAGCATGGATGGTGGGGGCGATGGTAGCTTTGTTTGTTTGACTTTGTCTGTGTTGAAGCGGTTTGTTTGTTATTGTTTAATAGCTCTTCCTTGCTGCCCCGATATTCAGAACCGACTGCATCTGTATCCAGAGGCAAACAGGCTACTGAAAGCTGCTTTGATACCCGAACCCTTTGGCAATGACAAAAAAAGTTATTAGCACCGACCATACTTCAGGCTTGCTTTCTTAAAAGAATATGTATTCCATACCATATGTGGACATTCCCCCCGTTTATCAGCCTTTATCACCCTCCATTCCCCCTAAAAGTGTATTTTGACATATTTTTGTAGTGTGTGTATATACGTTCCAAGTTATTTTCCTTTTACTCATCTACTCTATTTCCGTCTCCTCTCAGCAGACACTTTGGTGGAAACGTTACAAATGTTTTTTATGATTTCCAAGTATCCAAAAATCCACTTGATTCAGCGGATTCTCCCTCCTTTTTCTTCAGCATAGTTCCGAGGTCTAGCGCGAGGGTCATACCGATATTGTACGCAATGATTTCCACGAAGGCGTGCACGGTGATTTACATGAGAGAGTGCACGTTGAGCTAGCAGACGTGCACGTACCCTCAATGCCATTCCCAATTTAAACCGAACAAAACAAAAATAGTCACGTTTTTGTTTAGAAATTGACATTGCCATTCGTTTTATATTTCAAATGTTTTTCGAGAACTAGGGCTTATGTCATCCCCTCCCCCTTTCTGATTGGTTGAATGAAAGCAAGGACACAACCAACAGGTTTTTCAATTGAATAATGGAGAAGACCTCACCTTTTAACCCATTTGTGCCGGCAGCTGCGCGGCGCAACATTGTATCTACTAGATTCAATGTTGCGCTGCGCAGCAGTACTGAACTGATGAACAAATCTTTTCTTTCAAGTGTACTCAGATCTCAGACTCACTCAGATCAAAGGGAGCACCATTTCGATTTGTGTTGTGCTTTGGATGCAGTGTAATTTAAAAAGTGGAACTCAGTATTTGCAGTGATAATAAACAAAACAAAAAACGATGTACAAACGATGCACATGCAAAACGTCACGAAGACGGCTGCAAAAGGACTTGCAGCAGACAACCTAACTGTGCCTTAACCTTGTGCTTATTAAAAATGTCTGGCAGTGCATCCCAGGTGAATGGTCTCGGTTCAATGAGGTGACGTCACTTTGACACAATTGTTGTGAACGATCCGGATGTTTGGGTTACATGGACACGATTAAATTCTGCATCCTCAAATTGGATATGATGTCGGCTTTGCTCTTTCGTTTTTATAAAAAGTGATGTGTGGGATTTTAAACGACCGGGGTGGGGGGTTAAATCAGTGTTTCATATCGGCGGGGGGGGGGGGATTAAAATCTCGTTTTGGGCCGAGACTTATCAAACTTTAAGACGACTGTCGCGATTTGTACGAGAAGCAAATAAAGTGAACATTGAGAATTGAGTCGGTTGTTTTGCTGTACTTGAGTGCGTCATGGTGATCTTTATATTTTTGTACATCTCCTGCCTATTGTTGGTCCACCTGCAGCTTACTTTTGTATTTCATAACCATAGAGATGTATTGTCCTTTTTTTTTTTTTGTGGGGGGCACTTCTCCAGGGCTGTGCTCGAAGCTACATTCTTCATCGAGTCATTCATCGGATGTATTTTATGTAAACACTGTACATTGATATATAAATATATGTAATATTATATGCAGCTTAATTTCCATCGTATTGTTTCAAATTACCATTATCCCTATCCTGCAAGCCTGTGTGGCCAGGGCAGTGTACAATAATAGGCATTGCAAATGATTACAATGTTTTAATGTAATTTGTCACTTGTATTGTAAAAATGGCTCAAATTAAAGGTTTATTAGGGGTTTTTAATTGCGTCCTGTCTGCTCGCTTTATAAAAGTAATTTAAATTGCATGTTGGCATGCATAGATGTTTTTCAGTCAAAGTCCATATCTCAATGTAGCTCCCTTTATAGATGTATGTAATGGATTTACTGTAGACCCATGGCTTTATGTAGTTCTACAGATTGTACAGGTATTTATATGGTTGGCACAGAACTGTACAGTCTTGGCACATTTTACTGCAACAATGACATGCAGGACCTACATGATAAATAAAAAGTAAATTAATTCTAGCTACAGAAATGCAAACTCGGCTCCATGTCTGATTAAACCCGGGGGAGGAAGAGCAACGCATTGGACCCATGATTGGTCCCTCTGTTCATATTTGGTGATGGGTGAGGAATCTCCCATGATGCACCGGGCATTACCCAACAAGTCCGGCTCCCAGACGAACAGACAGACCCGCCGCCGCTCGTGCTCGTGAGTCTCTGTTGACAGCTAATGCATCGCGAGGACAGCCGCCGCCGTGACCCTCCATCCATTCCGTACTTTACCGTCCGTATTGTTGTACTGCTGCTTTTCACAGGTATGTGCGGCTACATTCCGTAGTGTCGACGAACTTTGTTTTACGCCAGGGCCATCACCAAACGGTGCTAAACGACCGAACGGGGTTTCTAGAGAGTTCCGCCTGTTGTCGTGCCAGCAACAGTTCACCTCCTTCTGCGTGCGCACATTCAACTCGGGTCAACGTATGCGTTTATCATCCCTATTAAATTAAATACATACACACAATAAGCTTAACTATAAGTTTGTCTGTGTGTGTGTGTGTGTGTGTGTCGTCGTAGCATACATGTTATTCATGGCTGTTCTCCGCTAGGGGACTAATAGGTTGACGTGGTGTCGGCGGTGGTGTAAAGCCGTGACCGAGAGGCTGTCAGTCGGCGGCGGGTGTAACGTGACCGCTGTGCGCCTGGCTGACTGCATACAATGTGGCGCACAAAGTGGCCGGTGATGTGAACCTTGGCTACGCTTTGCCTTCAACACTGCGCAAGCGTACATCGTCTCGGTGACGTCACGCGACTGAGAAACACGCAGTGTTTTATTTGAGGGACACGAAGTCGTGTCATTCGTGTCCCACAACTAATCTGCGTGTGTCTCGCTTTTGCCTGTACTTGATTGCGTCATGGTGGGCTTTTCGATTTTTGTACTTCTCCTGCCTATTGTTGGTCTACCTGTTGTGTATTTCATAACCCCATAGAGATGTAATGTACATTTTTGTGTGGGTA
The DNA here is from genome assembly GCF_949987615.1 of Pollachius pollachius. Lineage (NCBI taxonomy): Eukaryota > Metazoa > Chordata > Actinopteri > Gadiformes > Gadidae > Pollachius > Pollachius pollachius. The sequence goes on from NC_136937.1 coordinate 2,788,713, forward strand.
AGTTCTCCAAGACACGTAACCAATGTGTGACTAATGTGGTATCCTGTAGGCCTATATTGTGTCATTGTGTCTCCTTTCATGGACACATCCTCCATATACTTGACCTTTTGAAAGGTCCTGAATAATTAAAAGTGCATTCGCAGAACACATTCGGTTCCTGGTCAGAGAGTGCACGTACTTGTAGGCTGTGTTAAGTCTGTTTGTTTATTATCTCTGGTTTGAGTTGATGCAAATGCTAAGATTGTATATATCGCCATAAACAAATTAACCTGTACCCTGCTTGTATACAATACATTAACATTTAGGGCATTCAGGAGACTCTTATGCAAAGCGACTTACAATATGTCGTTTTTTCATAAGAAGGTGAAACAATATATCACTGTCGGTACAGTAAGGGTGTTCATAGATCCAAGTGCAAAGCACTCACAATCGCTAGGTACACCCATTTCATGTATACAACAAAGATAGCTAGGATAAGATGCAAGTACAAAGTATAATAACTCTGTAATGCTTCCTTCAGCCACAGTCCATGTATCCATTAGTGTCATGGTCAAGGCCTGAATTGTTAGGGACGCTGCCTAAGATAGCGTTTTAGTTATTCAAAGTCTGCTATCTTTAGTGCAGGAGAAGCCTCTAAAAAATATTTCTGCCCTGCTCATATTTAGACTGATGGGCCTGTCTTTAAATAACCGTGCAGCCTGATAGCGCGCAGTCTAGTGGGTGTTTAGGCTAGACAAGTGATTTGTTTGGAGAATTGTGTCCGATTTCCTTTCCACTCTGCTGGAGGAAAGAACAACCTGACTGGCTTCAAGGCGCCATGAGTACCTCTCTATTTGTGTGCTATTCAAATCTTTGGTTTAGGGAACCTTTAGGGACTTTTCCTCGGCCACCACCGACCGGTGAGTCAGCGACCATCCCCCGGGTTTTCTGTTGAGTCTTTCAGCCGAATGTTCGGTAGGTACGAGCGGGCCGTCCATCACAGCCTGCTGTGCTCCAGACAGGCCGCTGTAGGGACAAATGGCTGAAATTCAGTTTCAGACTTTGTCTGGTGACTCATGGATGGTGAGCAGTCCACACGCAGTGTGCCTTCTAAACGGCTTACCCGACGAGAAGAGACGCGTTTAGAAGAGATTTATCGTTTATTTGTTTATTTGGGAATTTATAATCCAAACTGGGGCTAATGGTATGTATGCTAACGCCACCTCATGCGCTGTCTGTCTGTCTGTCTGTCTGTCTGTCTCTTGCTCCTGCTGTCTCTCTCTCCGTTTCTCTCTCTCTTTCTGTGGTATGTTATTTACTTTCCCCCCCAATACCGTCGCTCTGCCGTTATGGTACTCTTTCCATCCACCCAGCCTCTTAACTTCATGCACCTCCCTGCCATACGGTGGCCAGACCGGCCACTAGATGGACCTGATTCCACACTAAACGCTCCCATTCAGACTACACTCACAAAACGGCTTGGTGGAGTCTCCACACACACACACACACACACACACACACACACACACACACACACTTCTAAACTTAAATCTGCTCCTCTCTTTGTACCCCCCCCCCCCCCCTCATCTTACTTACCTCTTTCTCTCATCTCTATTTTCTCAGATTTTTTGATTTTCCACACAAAATAACACATTTTGTGTGAGTGTGCGCGTGAGGCCCTTCATCATGGCCGCCCTATTGAGACGCGTTGCCTGCACGGCCCTCCTGAAGGCCACAAGGCAGGCCCGGAGCTCCTATGTGGCCCCGGCCCCACACCCAGGCGCCCTGTCTGCAATGCTGATAGGTAGAGTAACAGGATATCTCCGATAAACTACAACACCCATCCCCAAACACCGTCACCATCGGCCATTTTTGTAGTTCTATCACCGTCAGAGTTCAGCGTAGGGTCTGCCAGGGGTCAGCACTCGAAGTACCTTTTTGAGGGTTTGTGGGAAGGTGTTATGAAAGGGGACATGTTATACCACCAGCTGTGAGTGTGACTAGCCATTACAAGCTGTTTTGAAAATCAGCCCCCACTTGTGATGTCAGAAGAGGCCAATTTTCAAAACGGCTTGTAGCGGCTAATCTCACTCACACCTGGTGCTATAATTCGTCACCTTTTAAAGGTCCACAGGTGTTCCTCAGGGTAGTGGAGACAAAAAGGGGGTCAGGTCAAAGCTTAGTTTGTCGAGGTTTGCCTGTACTTGCGTCCGGTGGGAATCCGACTGTCGACGCCAGAGACACTCTTGCGGTTATTCAAAATGGTGGCTCACATTTCCTGAAGGTTTTCAGTTCTTTGGTCCACGTTTATGTTTAATTAATGTGTTTTTTTTAATCAAAACCATGTACATCTTTACCATGGATAACCGTTTTACTTATGTGTTTCAAACAGTACTTAATATTTTATAAACTGCCATTCATGGGAAATTCATGGGAAAACACAGGCCATTGCAGTCGCTGTTCGCTATGCATCCAATCATGATCCAGGGTGATAACTTTCCATCACAGGTCACTTGGTACCAATCAGAAACAGCCATTTCAATGACACGTTTTCACGCGCGCGTCGAGTTTGTTTTGTCGCCCTTTAAACCCTTTGTGTTCCAACATGTGCCATTAAACGCAAGAAGAGTCCTGTTATGAACGACTTTGGTCTTTGGGTGTGTCTACGAGGGTGTCCTTCCTTGTTCTTTATCCTGTTTCATGTCTGTCCAGCCAGCTGCTTGTAGAGAATGTTGACTGTGTCCGTGTGTATCGGTGTAGGTGTATCTTCTCAGCAGGACGATGCTGAACGCCTCTACGACTTTTAACATCCTGTGTCTCAACGCCGTTGATGTTGCTTTGTTGACCCACAATGCTCTCTCCCTCTCTCCCTCTCTCTCTCCCTCTCTCTCTCTCTCTCTCTCTCTCTCTCTCTCTCTCTCTCTCTCTCTCTCCCCTCTCTGTCTCTCTCTCTCTCTCTCCCCTCTCTGTCTCTCTCTCTCCCCTCTCTGTCTCTCTCTCTCTCTCTCTCCCCTCTCTGTCTCTCTGTCTCTCTCCCCCCTCTCTGTCTCTCTCTCCCCACTCTGGCTCTCTCTCTCCCCTCTCTGTCTCTCTCTCTCCCTCTCCCTCCCCCTTTATTTTTTTCAGCCTGAGCCGCCGTTCTCGTCTCACCCTCGGGGGGTGTCTTTCCAAACATCCGGGCCATCCCCACTCTCTCCCCTCTCCCCTCTCTCTGTGTCTCTCTCTCTCTCTGTCTCTCTCTCTCTCTGTGTCTCTCTCCCAACAGCGGCCATGTCAGGATTCAATCTGCTCCACCTGATAAGCAAGAGTCAGCCTGTGGTCCTTCGGCCGTGTGGCCTCCCATCAGGTCTCCCGATAGGGCGCTGCGTGAGCCTACCTGCCTGGCGTGTGCTCTGGCTCCTCCCTCTTCCGCTTGTGTTCTGCTCTGCCTCTCCTTTAGATGCCCCCCCCCCCCCCTTTACCCCCCCCCCCCCCCGATGCATTTTGCGAGGGAGGTGATTGGGCAGAGGGGGTCCGTTATAGAGAGTGGTTTCCCCAATATCGAAACCACGTTTTTCTGCGGTGGGTGTTAGGGCTGGGAGGAAAATGTTATATACAAATGAAATAGTTGCATAGAAATTGAGATGCATGTCTCTACATTATTTCCGATCCGAACGTTTTCTATTTGACCATTTTGTGTATTTTTTTTAAGGCGAGATTTCTCATTTGCTCAAAAATGACCGTTTGAATAATCGCGATTTCAATATTGACCAAAATAATCAGAATTATGTATTATTTTTTCCATCATCGAGCAGCCCTAGTTGGTGCTACTCTCTTGGGGGCTTAAGTGTCGGGGTTCGGCATCGGCGATTAAACCCATAGTCACTGTTTCATCGTTGATTTGAAACTGAACCCCAAGCCCACCCCCCCCCCCCCCCCGTTCCGTCCTTCATAACATATTCTAAAAAGTTCTAGGAGACGACAGAGCTGAAATTCGCTCTAAAGCGCTTTTTAGCGTTGTGTTCTCATCTTATGTGTTACAGCCGAAGATAGATCTGCTCTCACCTGCTGCGCTCTCTCTTTTCACCCTTCTTACGTAGAGCCGCGACTTCTTCTTCTGTTGCTCTGTGGACATGTAACCAATAATCACACATGTGCCTCACTTTCAGCTTGCATGCACTGTGTGTGTGTGTGTGTGTGTGTGCGTGTGTGTGTGTGTGATTTTGTTTGCGTCTTTGATTAGCACTCATTCAGCTTTACTAATGCCCTTTGTGTTGTTTGAAGTGGGGCTTTTGGTTTGTTTGACTACGGTGCTCATTAGTACTTTCGCAGATATAATAGCCCTAGTCGGTGAGTTTTCAGTATTTCCGAGTATTGGTGCATCTTTTGAGGCAATACCACAAATGCCCACTGATCCGATATCAAAAAAAGATCGATTCATCCGGTGCCGCTCTCCCGACACATCCCGGAAACGTACGGGATTTGAGTGATTGGATGAGGAGCAGATGATAGCAGGGTCTTGTCTCCAACAAATGCCCTTATCGAACGACGGGAAGCAACTTCATGGGAAGATGGTGACGGGGAAGATGTAAAGCCGCCTCAGAAGGGACCACCAGCCCCCCCAGGGGGAAACGGCGAGCCATAAGTCCTGACAAGTTAAAATAAGCAGGAGTAGGCAGGGGAGGGCCAACCTTGCGTACAAGCAGGAAAACAATATTTACACTCAGGGGTTGAGAAGCCAGGAAATGGAGGAAAAAAAAAAAAAAGGGGCTAATTTACTGGGTGACCTCAAAGTCAACCAAACCTAAATAATTCTTCTTTTTTTTTTGCGGGGGGGGGGGGGGGGGGCGGGCCTACGGACTTTAATGGGGGCCGCATTCCACCGAGGACGCCTGTATCATGTGTCGTCTCAAGGACCTGTCTGACAAACACCCCCCCGCCCCAGCTTTTACTTTATCTGGAGAAAAAGGGTGCGAGACCTTTCTAGTCGTTCCCTCCATGCCCTCCCCCCTTCACCATGGAAACGGAGCATCAGTCTCATCTCCGACTAGCTTTGAATCTCCCTCGTCTTCGCACTCAGGCCTACCCCCCCCCTCGCCACCTCCCTCCTAGCGCGTCAAAGAAAGTCAGCCCCCCCCCCCCTGCCCTCCCTTCTTTCACCCACTCGACGGATCGGGGGCTATCAATAGACTCTATTCACTGCTCTTTTCTCCCGCTCTCCCCAGTCCCCATTATTTGCTCCATTCACATGGTTTCAATTTTTTGGGGGAGACTGCACCAGGCTAGGGCCTGGGCTAACCTGGGAAATGACATGTCAATAGGGGCCTGTACGGGCGGGAAAGCCCCTGTGAGGGGAAAGAGGGAGGGAGGCAAGGGAGAGAGAGACAGAGTGCCCCGTTGAAGTCACTGCTTGAACAGATCGTCCGCCAAGAACCGGCTGCTTAATGAAGACCGAGGGGAGCGATATAGGGCAACGGCTGCTAATGTCCAGAAAAACGTTCCTTAATGAGCAGTATTTAGGCTTCAGTGAGTGCGTATGACATGTGTTTGACGCCCACTGACTAACATCTGAGACAGACACAGGGATGTGACTGAAGTCTTTGTTCTGAGGACAAACCCGCCTCCCTGCCATTCTAATACAAGAATGGATGAGATTACTAAGCTCAATTAAGTTGAGGTGCTTAAGGAAATTACGTGGCCGGCATCACTTTGGTTTATAATCGACCTTAACTCGGTATAAACCGTGGATCTGTCCAACCGACAAGCTGCAGTGAACGGCGACAGCGGCGACATTCAAAAGTTACAACCCGAGTTAACGACAGCTGGATTTGGCCTCCGATCAAACGTTCGAATGCGATGAAAAGCGAAGGCATGTATTTAGCCCCCCCACCCCTCTCTCGCTCCTTCTGCTCCGAGCTTTCACAACTAACAGCATTCACCCAAAGCAAAAGGGCATGGACACGGCAACAAAGAGGCCGACAAAAGGCCGCTCCAGGGGAAGTTTTAGTGGGCAGACTAGTTTGGTCGCACCAAGAGCCGATCGGGTCAAGTGGTAGATTTGGGGTGGGGGGGCGGCTGTTGAGGACAGGGAAGCATGCGGCGTGGCGTGGCGTGGCGTGGCGTGGCGGTGAACGACATTCACATTCACACACAGAAAACACGGCTGCCGGTTTTGCGTTCGTGACGTCTGGGTGAACTTTTTTTCCTCTTTTCGCCCCGACTCTTTTCCAGGGACATGTCGTACCAAGAAGACGTGGCCGGTGTCGTTCTCCCAGGAGGAGCTGAAGCAGCGGCTCACGCCCATGCAGTACCACGTCACCCAGGAGAGGGGGACCGAGAGGTAGGCCAGTCCGCGGCGGGACCTCGGAGGGACGTCTGGAGCCGTGGCGACCCGTAGTGGCGTTGCACTGCTGAATAGGGCGGCTCCATTATGGAAAAATCTCGTTTGTTTTGTTCTATATTGAAGTCGTGGTGGTTCTCGTCGTTTTTTTCGAGTTTGAAAACATGATGCATTTATTCAACGTTTCTCTCCAAAAAAAAACGCTTTGTAGATGAGAACTTTGAGATTTCCCCTTGAGTATATACACAAAATGTTTAAATAGAGAATGTTCAAATGGAAAATAATTTACAGATATGTATCCAGCTGTATATATATATATATATAAAAAACGTTTCAACACGATTTATATTAGTTTGGAGATCGTTTGTCCCAAAAATAGAAATTTGATTAATTGCTGAACCAATTATCAACACACCATTCCTTAGAAAGCTTCGTCCAATGTGTCCTCCTTTAGCAGAAAAGCCCCTGTGCCTCGTTGAGCAGTAGGCTAGAATGACTCTCAATCTCGCTTTTCTAATCTCAAGAAAAGCACAAAGTCCCATTCACCCGTCCACCGAAACCACCGGCGAGTCCAGGGATACCGGGTCACTGGTATGTAGCTACTCTCTGCTCAGAGGTAGCAGTCTCCGTAACTTTAACACACTTCCTCTTGCCATATTGCTTACAGCCAGACTCAAGCAGCCAGCCCCACCGCTTTTAAAGCGACTTTCATGTTGTTTTGTGGTGGAATTTTCCTTCTTAAAAGCATGACGCCCGCTGAGTTGCAGACAGGGAGCAGGTCTAGTTAAAAATAAACCCATGAGGTATTGGCTGAGAAAGAAAAACGAAAACGAGTCGGCTCCACCCCTCCCCCTCGCCCTGCTGCGGCCGCTGTAGGCCACATGCGAGAGAGGTATTCTGCGGCTCATTTGCGGGAGGAATGTGAAATATGCCCAATAACCGGCAGTGACCGGTCGGTGCCAGGCGGCAGGTTCTGCGGATCAGACCGGCACGTCAACGCCACTGCCACCAAGAGGTAGAGCGGATTGGCCGGTAACCAGAAGGTTGCTAGTTCAATCCCCGGCTCCTCCTAGCCGAGCGTCCCCGAGCGAGACGCCTCACCCTGACTGCTCCCGACGAGCTGGCTGTCGCCCTGCGCGGTTGATACTGCTGTCAGTTTCTGAGTGTGTTTGTGAATAGGTGAATGTGAGGCGATGATTGTAAAGCGCTTTAGTGGCCACTGGTTAGAAAAGTGCTGTATGAACGCAATCCATTTACCATTTACCTTTGTGATCTGTCGTGGGGACGTTTGACCTGGACTGACTCTAGAGCAGCTCCTGCACCTTGCACATGATTGCGCTTATTACCCTGCAGAAAAAAACCTATCTCTGTTGAGTTTGTTGCAAGAAATGCCTTTTTCGAGTACTGGCGGCCCTGCAGGCATTTATTTATTCACAGGCTTTGAACTCTGGATGTGATTAGCAGTGTTTTCTCCAGAAAATGTCTTCAGGCCTGATAGAGTTCAGGCGTGGTGCCTGAATTCAGGCTTGAGCTCGGCCTTGTATGTTGTCAAGAAAAGTGAAAATAGGTGAGTGGTGCCTTTTAAAATGTCTAGTCAACACGTCAACCTACCTGACCTTCTGATTGACAGGTCTGCCACCAACAAGGCGTAGTTTATATAAGGAAGTCTTTTACCTTTGTATGTTTGCACTGAGGATGGTCTGAATGGGACTGAAAACGTTTTGCACGCACTTTGGGTAGCGCTTTACACTTTAATGCAATAAAAACGGCACAGATCATTTCACTTCCCATCAGCCCTGTGTCTTAGTCAAGGAGCGGGGGGGGGGGGGGAGGGGGGGGGGTCTCTGTTTCAATTCCATTCAAAAGCTTTTGGTGCGACCATTGTTGTGAACAGTATTACTGGTGCATTATTGATAATTGATCTTTATAAACCTTATGGAAGTATGTTTTCTTTCCCTACGGGAGGTTTCTAATTTGTTAATGCAAAATAATTAAAATATATAGAAGAAATATGTATATATATATTAATATATATATATCTTTTTTAAGTATATAGATATGTTTTTATACATTGGTAGTCAAGGCGGTGCCCTATGGTTGTTAAGGCCTTAACCATACAGTGCTAGGGGAAGCACTGTGATTAGGAGTCAGAATCGGGTCAGGCTCGTCCCAACTCTCTCTCTCTCCCCAGCGCCTTCAGGGGAGAGTTCACCGACCATAAGGAGGACGGCACCTACACGTGTGTCGTGTGCGGGGCGCCGCTGTTCAAGTAAGTCGCAGACACTGGGGATGACGCGATGGTACACTGCACGCACCCATTCAACATTTATATTACAGTTCCATTTGATCCTGTACAAATGACATGCGTTCCCTGCTTAGCTCATACCGTAGCTTTGGAATCAGTTGCTTCTGTTTCATGGGTATCCGCCCCCATTTGGGTCATTTAATAATAAATGAAATGATTAATTGAAAGATAATCGTTCGAATTGCCGATAATAGCTGACGACTGAATATGGCCTATGGATAGGCTCGGCCCATTCTTCTCCCACCGGTACACCCTTCATGTAATTGGATCAAGAGAGAGGTCTCACAAACGGTGCAGAATGGCTGTCCACGGCCCTGCCTGACAGAAAAAAACAAAGATTAATGTTAGCTGACAGCATGTCAGAGCCATCTCGGCAGCGATTACCGGGTCGCCATTTTCCCACAGCTCATTGTACGGCTTCAAAGGGGGCCTGGATTTACTGCCTGTGTTGGCCTGTAGCTCACAACCAATGTTCTACACACATGTACACACGTACGCACGTACACAAACACGCACGCTTGCCGCACGCACGCACACACACACACACACACACACACATTTACATTTAGGGCATTTAGCAGACGCTTTTATCCAAAGTGACTTACAATAAGTACATTTGTACAATAAGTACAATATATCGTAGTCCGACACACACACACACACACACACACACAAACACACACACACACACACACACACACACACACACACACACACACACACACACACACACACACACACACACGTACATGGACACACACACAGTACAGACATACAGTATCTAAAATATGTGCATTCATAACTGACAATGGTCGCTCTCACTGTACTGTGACCAATAGTTGTGTTTATTTTGCTTATTTTTCATTTGCAGGTCGGGCACAAAATTCGACTCTCGATCAGGTAAGCCCAATGAAGCTCAAACCTATGCTCTGTGTTGATTTCAGAAGTCAGAACAGAATAAAGCCGTCTCGTCTGTCTCTCTCGCTCTCTCTCTCTGTCTCTGTCTCTCTCTGTCTGTCTCTGTCTCTCTCTGTCTCTGTCTCTCTCTCTCTCTCTCTCTCTCTCTCTCTCTCTCTCTCTCTCTCTGTGCTTCGGTCTCTGTCTCTCTCCCAGGCAGTCGGCAAATGTTCAAACCAGAGGTTTTTTTTGGGGGGGGGAACTTCACCACCACTAGTGCAGTCCTCTGTAATGGGTAGGTCATCAATCAGCACCAGAGAAGGAACAGAGTGTACGTTAGTCTTGTAAGATTTATATTTGACCTCCTCTTACGCTGCAGAAGCAGAACATTTGACCCCCCTCTCATGGTTGATTGCCGGGGAGAGGCGGTCTCATTCAGCACATGTCTTAACGGCCTTTAGGATAAGACGCTGGAAAAATGGCTTCCTCTGTCATTAATCTTGATGAATTACACCCGGGGATGGGAAATATTTGGGTGGCTTAAGGAGATTAAAATATTTCCGCCAGAGTCCGTTCTAATGAACGCTATCACGCTTTCGCAACGCGGCTACGCTCCGTTCGCCGCGCGGCTCCGCTCAACGCTAATCCCCAGGAATTCCTCCACTTATTAATTGCGATTACCTTTCGACCCCTATACATCTCGCCCCGCAATTACGACATACCTAGAAGGGGTCTGCGGTGTCACGACGGATGTAAATCAAGGAGGAATGGATTGAGGGAGTCGTGCGGAGGAGAGAGAGAGTACGAGGGAGTGAGGTTCCCCTCCGCGGCCCTATCTGCTGCTCCCTGTCCGCTTGGTATTGTACAAACACTGGTCGCACAGCGCTCGGAATGCTTGCTAGGTACAGATCGCCAATTTTGATTTGATTGCTTTGAATCTTCCCGACCCCGCTTGTGAATTGCTCTTGGATTTAAGCGTCTGCCAAATGACTGAATGTAAATGTCTGGATGCCGGGATGGGGGGGGGGGGGGGGGTTTGGTCTACTGTACGTCTGCTCGCTAACCACAGCTACGGTAGTCATCATGGTTCACCACCACAAGCATTTGAAGATTTCTTGGTGGAGCACTTGAGGGCTTTTGACCTATGGGGTGTTTTATCTTTTTTTCTACACACGCGGCGCGGAGGCTAGCCGAGGAGCAGATGTGAACCCCTGGTCTTGCACGACGCTTTAAAGCGAAAAAGCCGAGGGCTCGTATAAACTCAATTTCCCCTTTGTTTAGATGTTCAGAAACGCGCTCGTTCTGAAAACCCGGGTCGCGTAAAAACCAACGCTCGCGCATGGCCACAAATGAAAGGGCGCGTAGTGTGCTCCACGAGAATTATTAAAGCGATGCCGGGGCCCTACATGCTCCACCACACATGGATCCGTTTTAAGGAGTGTGTGAATCAGCGGAGCCGGTTGGCCGGCCTGTGTACTCTCGGTAACCCTGGTGACGCCCACCGTCGTCCGTAAATAAATAGTCAACGACCGGCTCCGGGTGAATATTGAAATAGGTATGCTGAGATATTAGGGAGCCGGGATTCCCTTTCAGTGCGGCCCGCTGGAGCGGTTTGGGGTTTTATCAGCCGTAAAACCACCTCAGTGCTCAGAGGAATGCTCTGGTCCTCGCTCGCTAGCCGGCAGACCTGGGTTGGTTATCACGAACTAGAAGGAGCGTCTTAAATGAGCAACCTTAACGCACCTATTGTCTGTCGTATTTAGTTCTGTACTTAGTTGTGTAGCATCTTATCCTAGCTATCTATGTTGTGTACGGGGAATGGGTTAGCCTAGCGATTGTTAGTGCTGCACTTGGGTCTATGAACGTCCTTATTCTACCGACAGCCATAAATTGTTACACTTTCTTGTGACAAATGTTCTTATTGTAAGTCGCTTTGGCTAAAAGCCTCTGCTTAAGGCCCTGAATGTAAATGTAGGACGGACCGGGAGTTGGGAATGCAATCACGTCAGAAATGTGATCACTGCTTACACATGCTTTTAAAAGTTCATCATTCCTGAATATCGTGTGTGAAAAGTTTTTAACCTTTTTTACACTGAATTTTTATCAATGGGTTTCTCCTGGGAATTCCACCGGGATTCTTCGGCATGGCACCGTCCCATACAACACCAGAGTCGATGTTTCTTCTGGAAGTTTTGCATGGAATTTCACAGCTCTGTTCCAGCCAGTGCATACAGAGAGGCCTACACCACTACAGAGTTCATGAGCTCTGCTGTGGATCCAACAGCTGTGTGTGTGATGTACCCTACGGCCTACACAACATCCTACACAGCCTACACACACTGGAAAGCCCCGCCACTTCTCTGACTGTGAACTGTGGGCGTCCACGCGGTGTTGTGTCGTTCGCTAGGTTGTGTTACGGTTGTCTTTGTCGCTCGATGATTCGCTCTTACCTTTCGAGCTAATTTGTCGTTCGCTCGTTAACTCCGACAAATTTGAGGGATGGAGAATACATATGGATTTAAAAGATTCATCAACACGGTTACAAATATATGAACACACAGACACAATTCAGTTTAGATTCAACGCAAATATCTCAGATTGGGAAACGGCTTAATGCCTTTCTACCTGTTAGTGGTAATTTGTACTTTGCAAATGCCATTCCAAAGGGGTGTGTGTCCATGTACATGTGTGCGCGCGCGCGCGCGTGTGTGTGTGCAAATGTACGTACGTACGTGCGTGTGTGTGTGTGTGTGTTGGTATGCGAATGTACGTGTGTGTGTGTGCAAGAACGTGTGTGTGTGGAGGAAATCCTTGTGGGGCCCTGCCAGGAGGGCTAGAATCAGGCTGATATCCCTGTTCCTGTGACAGGATGAGATATAGGCGCGCGGCCCGCCTACGGAGACAGGAACAGTGCCACCCGTTAGGAGTCACTGTGGCCCCTTGACCTCAGCTGTTTTTACAAGGGGAAAGTAGTTCCCGAGATTACTGGCCCACATTGACCGGTCAGCTGTATGGGTACGACCGCTGTTGGAGTTCACAATGTTCCATGTCCAAAAAAACAATTGAAAGAATAAACTTTCAATCTTTTAAATTGAAGTTTATTCTTTATTAAAAATATTATTCAGCAGACGAAGTTAACAATTATAACCCTTAAGTACAAAACCTTGAATGGAATTAATCTGTAAAAAAAATATATGGCGGCATTCGGCCAGTAGGGGGCAGTGTCTGATGCAGAGATGCCAGCGCAGGCTCCTATAGACTCGTCTTGTGTAAGTCCCATAAAAATGTGTTTTCGGTTTAACAATGTCCCTGTTAGACACCCTCCTCAATAACGAGGTAGAGGCCGACTTCTACTCTTTTTAATGTCGAGGAAAGTGGCTTTCTGGAATGAGCCGGAGAGAGAGAGAGAGAGAGAGAGAGAGAGTGAGAAGAGAGGAGAGAGAGAGAGAGAGAGATGAGAGAGAGAGAGAGAGAGAGAGAGAGAGAGAGAGAGAGAGAGAGAGAGAGAGAGAGAGAGAGAGAGAGAGAGAGAGAGAGAGAGAGAGAGAGGAAAAAAAGGAGAAAGTGTCTTGGCAGCCGTACACAAGGCAAAACTTGTCTCGGGGGGCCCTCGGAGAATGAACTGTGGAACACCGGGGGAATCCCCGCATTGTTCCCGCCGCCTGATAATCACACTTCCATTTAACAAAGTTTGGCGCGTCGGACACCGCCGAGGTCCCCTCACCGGTAACACATGAGTGCCCCCCCTTGCCCCGCCCCGCTGGAAACTCGTAGTTCAGGTGAGAGATTATCTTCCTTCTCCCGAGTTCAGCAGGGAGTATTCGTTTACGTGGTTTTTTTTAGTTTTGTTTTTTCGCAAAACAACCGAACCGCTAACGCTGTCGACGTTAATGCCATGCAACTAAGTCGACTAATTCAGTGGTTTAAAGGTGCTGTGAGGTGCGATTCAAGTGCTTATATCTGAGTTTAATTTGTAAGAAATGCTATCGCCCCTCATCCGCTGTTGGTGAGTGAAATGCCCGGTGAGAATATCTGTTTTGAGTCGACTGCGCCCGCCTCTGTATGAGACGGTTTGGATTTAAGGCCGCTCCCGGCTCATTTATGAACCATCAGGGCAACTCTTCTCTGATTGGTTCAGGGAATCAAGCCTGCCTGTCAATCACGGGTGGGTGGAGTTCCACATTTCTCAATGGCAAAGAATCGAAGGGAGGGAGGGAGTGAAGGAGGGATAGTAGCGAGGGAGGGAGTGAAGGAGGGATAGTAGGGAGGGAGAGAGCAGAGAGGGAGGGAGTGAAGGAGGGATCGTAGAGAGGGAGAGAGTGAAGGAGGGATCGTAGGGAGGGAGGGAGCATAGAGGGCGGGAGGGAGGAGGGAGGGAGGAGAGAGGGAGTGAAGGAGGGATCGTAGAGAGGGAGGGAGTGAAGGAGGGATCGTAGAGAGGGAGGGAGTGAAGGAGGGATCGTAGGGAGGGAGGGAGCATAGAGGGCGGGAGGGAGGAGGGATGGAGGAGAGAGGGAGTGAAGGAGGGATCGTAGAGAGGGAGGGAGTGAAGGAGGGATCGTAGAGAGGGAGGGAGGGAAGGAGGGATCGTAGGGAGGGAGGGAGTGAAGGAGGGATCGTATAGAGGGAGGGAGTGAAGGAGGGATCGTAGGGAGGGAGGGAGCATAGAGGGCGGGAGGGAGGAGGGAGGGAGGGAGGAGAGAGGGAGTGAAGGAAGGATCATAGAGAGGGAGGGAGTGAAGGAGGAATCGTAGGGAGGGAGGGAGCATAGAGGGCGGGAGGGAGGAGAGAGGGAGGGAGGGAGTGAAGGAGGGATCGTAAGGAGGGAGGGAGCATAGAGGGCGGGAGGGAGGAGAGAGGGAGGGAGGGAGGGAGGAGAGAGGGAGTGAAGGAGGGAGCAGAGGGAGTGACGGAGGGATCGTAGGGAAGGAGGGAGCAGAGAGGGAGGGAGGGAGGGAGAAAGCAGAGAGGGAGGGAGGGAGCAGAGGGAGTTTCAAAGCGTCTCTTCTGCTCTCGGCTCTCCAATCGAACCCGCAGCAGCTGTATGTAGGCCGAGGCCGTAGACCTACCTGTACCTGAGGTATAACCCCTCCCCCTGCTGTGTGTCCCAGGCTGGCCGTCCTTCTTCGACCTGGTGAAGGAGGGCTCCGTCACCCTCGCAGACGACTTCTCCACGGCATCCACCGCGTGGAGACCACATGCAGCCAGGTAACACCCCCCCCCCCCCCCATACGCCTGACACCGCCTGGCGTTCACGCGTGTGGGGACATCACACATGGGGTGTAACCGTGGTCTCGTACACCATCCCATGATAAAGGAGTCAAACCGCATTCAATTTCAAATCAAAAAGGGAATTTATTTGAAATGGTACAAAACAAGGCGAAACAAATGTCTAGGGAGGATATGTTTAAATGCAGGGATATGTGGGGAAAATAATTAGGTAAAGCAAAGTGCCCATGTGAAAGAGTAGAGCAGTAACCCACAGGATGTCCACTGAAGGAGGGGGAGAACCTGTTTACATAACCCCACCCTCAGTACTTAGGTGTGGTCAATTAGGTCCATTATGACTCTGAGGCCTAGCCCTCTCCTTGTAGTGACAGCTATGACCACAAGGGGGGCAGGGGATCGCCACAGTGGTGACATCATCGAACGTCCAATCCCCGCAAACATGTTTCAGGAACAGATGAAGAATCGACGGGCGATCGTGCGCAGAATCGAAACGATTAGGCTCGGCGGCCGATGAGTAGTTTTCTCTCGAGCGCAACGAATCCCGAGGGTAGAATCAAACAAAAGCATTCCCAAACGTGGAATGTTCTCCGTGTATGCACGGGCCACCAGAGCCTCCGCCAAGACACCATATTGATAATCCTTAACATTTATTTGTGCGTGAAAATACCACTCAATGGTTTTTAGGGATGGGAATCCCAGGGTACCAAACGATCCGATACGATATGCGACACATGGCCCACGATACCGACAATATCACGATGCAGCGGCTTTGCCATCATCAATATATTGTTAGACAATCCTACAACGATGCATCATGATATACTGTATGTCTTACTAACAATACAAAATGACCATGAAAAGGTAAAGTGCTGGATTCATGTCTTTATTCGTGGCCCAAACGGAATTTTTCAGTTACTCGACTGTACGTACATCAATCGATTTTTGCGCCAGTGTATCGATTCTCGTATCGCACGGAGAAGTACGGCGATATATATCGCCGTATTGATATTCCGTTCCTACCCTAATGATTTGACACGAGAAGAACGGGCAGACGTTAACCACTGGAGAGGTTCGTCCAATAGCAGAGAGGTACAGCCAATTGCAGAGAGGTACAGCCAATAACTGAGAGGTACAGCCAATAGCGGAGAGGTACAGCCAATAGAACAGAGGTACAGCCAATCGCAGAGAGGTACAGCCAATAGCAGAGAGGTACAGCCAATACCAGAGAGGTACAGCCAATAGCAGAGAGGTACAGCCAATAGCAGAGAGGTACAGCCAATAGCAGAGAGGTACAGCCAATAGCAGAGAGGTACAGCCAATCGCAAAGAGGTACATCCAATAGAAGAGAGGTACAGCCAATAGCAGAGAGGTACAGCCAATAGCAGAGAGGTACAGCCAATAGAAGAGAGGTACAGCCAATAGCAGAGAGGTTCCTCCAATAGCGCTGAACAGTTTGGGGAAATAATCTTAA
Source organism: Pollachius pollachius (assembly GCF_949987615.1). Lineage (NCBI taxonomy): Eukaryota > Metazoa > Chordata > Actinopteri > Gadiformes > Gadidae > Pollachius > Pollachius pollachius. The sequence continues at coordinate 2,804,913 of NC_136937.1, forward strand.
TTGTGATTATTTCTACCAATATTGCGGTTGCCATTTAGTTCGGATTATTCTTTTTATTCCTTATGTTCTGCATTACTTAGAAAACAAGCAATAAATCATTCTGTAGTAGGACCAACACAGCATTGGAAGCAGTCAACGTACACACTGCTCTTTCCTTTAGGCCAGGCCGATATGTTGAGATTAATCGATGCATGAATTGATACAACACCTTTATTCAACCATTGAATTGTAAAAGGAAAATAAACACACTGAATCTTACTGTTCTCAAGTCAGTAACAATAACAAACCCCCCCAACCTCCCTCTTTGTTAATCGCAGCCTCTGTGATTTGCATATTGCGTTGTTTTAACCTCCAAGAGCAGCGGGCCCTCTGTGCTGACCAGTCACCGGTCAGCACGGCGTGTTCAACCCTCCGTCTGTCCCCCTCAGTGCGGCGCCCACCTGGGTCACCTGTTTGACGACGGGCCCCGCCCCACGGGGAAGCGTTACTGCATCAACTCGGCCTCGCTGGGCTTCCAGGGGAACGAGGCGGAGGCGGTCGCCACGGAGACCGACGGCGTCAGCGAGGACGGGGCCGGGGCCAAGGCGGGGGGGAAGAAGGAGCTGTGAGGCGTGGGGGGGGTCGTCCCAGAGAGGGAGGGGGGGGGGGGGGGGGGGAGACCTCAGAGGATGCGGTCGTCGTGGTGATATCACAGGTTATTTTTCAGTTGATGATCCCAGAAGTGTATTTTTTTAGATAGATCCATTGTTCTGAAAGAGGGGTCGTATTTTTGGATGAGGAGGGATGGGTTTTGTACCGGGGGAAGGAGTAACCCATTCGTACACGCCTTGATTGGCTGTGGACCTCATTGCCTCGTAGACAGACCAAATATACGCTCACGTTATCTATCTGCTGGGAAACAACCAAAACAAGAGCAATGTGTACCTTTAACGGGCTCAGCGGACTGGTTCTTACTGCCTTTATGTTGCTGGTTGGATAGTCACAAAACGGAAACGAATTGTGCTGTTAAAATATATACTTGTATATCAATTTTTGATAAAATATGTTAAGGTATTTTATTATTGAAATATATATTTGAAGTTTATTTTTGGAGTGTATTGCAGAATACAGTTATTTTTATTTTATTTTGTTTTATTTAAAAAACGTTTGGATTGGTATTGTGGATAACACTATGCAGCTACTCAAATTAAATCTATAATACACATCAAGCGAATGAAGCAGAACAGCATGATTCTTGCTTTGGGCACTTTTCACTTTTGTTGCTTGCGTGTTTTTGTGTGTGATCTGATGAACGTCCTCAGTAAGTCATTATTTAAATCAAGACACGGTTGACGTGGGTTTAATAAAAGGATTTGGACGCAAAACGTTTTTCCCCTCAGTTTCTTACCAAACTGTGTGTGCGTGTGCGTGTGCGTGTGCGTGTGCGTGTGCACGTGTGCAGGTGTGCGTGTGCCAACGACCCTCACCCCCAGCACGTCCATTACCAACCCAGGAAGTGCTTCAATCCCTCGACCCGGCAATGCTCCCCACAGGGACGACCTCCTCAAACGCCCTCAAGCACATTCAGAGCTGGCTAGCATCCCACCGCCCTGACTCCTCTCGCTCCTCCTCCCCCTCTCCTCAGTGGAGTTCTTCGCGCATGTCTGGGCCGCGTTTCCACGTCTGGCGGATCTTCTTCTCTCTGCTGCGGAGACATCCGACCGGTCGTCCCCGCCTCCGGCGGCGGCAGCAGCAGCCCTGCGGAAGTCGGCGGCAATAAAAGGCTTAGAACGCCGCGTTTTAGTGGGAGTCACGAGCGGGTCACCAGACGGTCTGCGTAGCGTGCGGCTCCGTCTCCCCTCTCGTCCTCTCAAATGTCCGTGCCCTGCTCCCTCCCCCCGCCCCCCCCGTTACAAAGCCTCACTTTAAAGGTAGAGTTGACGGTATGTAACGCGGCCGCGTGACGCGCTTTCCCCTGTTTTATCGGAAGGCTCGTGTGCACCGTTTCGTATAATAATATGAACTTGAATTTATTTAGTGCCTTTCATAGTACCCAAAAGAGGGGAGGGGGGCCGGGGGAGGGTTGTTCTTGATGTGGGACCGGAAGGAGAGGGAGGAGTCCAGGACGACGGGCGGGTTCCGCACCTCAGGAGATGGAGCAACCGTCCACAACCGTGGCCAGGTCTCCAACCGTGGCCAGGTCTCCAACCGTGGCCAGGTCTCCAACCGTGGCCAGGTCTCCAACCGTGGCCAGGTCTCCAACCTCCCAGCAGGGATGCAGGGGCCACCACCACGAGCTCTGTCTAGTTGCTGTTTTGAGTTTGAGCAGGTTTGTGCTCATCCATGATTTGAGTTCCTGTATGCAGTCGACTCGTTGTGTGGAGCGTGTGAGGCGTCGGCTTTGACGACTTTTTACACCGACGGTGAATTCCGCTTAATGTCTCCGTCATCACGGCCTGGGGCGGGGGGGGTTTGAGTTGCCATCTCACCCCAAGAACCGACGAATGGTTCCCGCTCCACTCCGAACGATGGGGCCTTGTGGTCACTGGTCACCCACCACATGGGCGAACTGGGACCAGTCAGGAGGAGACCCACCATGGCTGAGAGGAAGGGGGGGGGTGCACTGAGGTCCACCTGTGTGTTCAGCGGTCCGCGGAGACGACACCCCCGACCTGACAGCCAACACTGGGGGGGTGAGAGCCAATCCCCTCGACGCCACCTTGCGGGAACTCGGTCAACATCATCAGAGCGCGGCTTGACCGGGGCTGGGGGAGGGGGAGGGGAGTTGATTAGTCACGGCTTAAGCCCCCCCCCCCCCCCCCGGGACCAAAGGGTGAGGTTCGGGGTCTTAAGATCGGGCAATCACTCCCTGTTATCTGGGCCTGCGTACGGGGGGGCGGGGCGAGGGGGGAGACCACACAGCAACACAAACAGTGCAGCGACTCCCCCCCCCCTCCCCCGGAGGAACACCGGGGGAGGGGGGGAGCCTAGCTTCTTGATCCGCTGCGATTGTGTTGCTGTGTGGGAAAATACAATCCCCCTGACCATGCGCGCACACACACACACACACACACACACACGCACACAAACGGACACAGACACACAAACGGACGTGCACACACACAGACAGACGAAAAAAGGACGCACATACAGACGAACGGACACACACACACACGCACACAGTACATTTAATCTATTTAGGGAAATGTGTGTGTTTTTCCAAGGAGCTTTAAGTAGGCCGAGGTCTGTAGGCCTCCACTCTCCAGTCTCCCTGTAGCCCCCCTGGACCCCTATACCTGCTCACTAGCGACGTGTTTAGGAAGTCAAGAAAAAACAACCAAATGGACGCTCTGCCCGTCAGCATGGCGCACGCCTTCACCGGCGGAGCCAGGGACAGCTGCGTCGCCTCCCAAACATTCATGTTGTGTTTTCACTGGGAAGGCCAGAGCCAACCCGGCTGGGTGGGAGACCCGGTCCGGTCTGGGTGGGACAGACCCGGTCCGGTCTGGGTGGGACAGACCCGGTCCGGTCTGGATGGGACAGACCCGGTCCGGTCTGGCTGGGAGACCTGGTCCTGTCTCGGTGGTGGGACTGACCCGGTCCTGTCTCGGTGGGACAGACCCGGTCCTGTCTCGGTGTGACAGACCCGGTCCTGTCTCGGTGTGACAGACCCGGTCCTGTCTCGGTGGGACAGACCCGGTCCTGTCTCGGTGGGACAGACCCGGTCCGGTCTGGGTGGGACAGACCCGGTCCTGTCTGGGTGGGACAGACCCGGTCCTGTCTGGGTGGGACAGACCCGGTCCTGTCTCGGTGGGACAGACCCGGTCCGGCCTGCAGTCACCACTTGGACTAGGACTGCTATTAATTTGTGTGTCTGTGTGTGTGTGTGTATGTGTGTTTGGCAAGTTTATGTGTGTGGTGTTGCACACCTTAGTGTGTATGTGTGTGTAGGGTCGATTGCGTGCGTGTGGTTGTGTTGGTGGGGATGGAAGCGTGTGTGTGTTTGGTATTGTAGGTGTGCGTTCGTTTGGTGGTGCACGCCTGTGTGCATGTGTTCGGGGTTGCGTGTCTGCACGTGTGCATGGTGCTCGTGTGTGTGTATGCGCACGCCCCTGTGTGTTACCTGTGCTGCTCCCATGTGTGTGTATGCGGGTGCTCTTGTGCGCGTCTTGCGGCTGTGTGTGTACGTGCGTGCACGTGTGTATGGTGCTGCGCCCGTGTGTGTGTGCGCGTGCCCGTGTGTGTATGTGTGTGCCCGTGTGTGTGTTACTCGCGTGCCCGTGTGTGTGTGTATGCGCTTTCCCGTGTGTGTGTTACTCGCGTGCCCGTGTGTGTTACACTCGTGCCCCTGTGTGTGTTACTTGCGTTCCTGTGTGTGTCTACGCCCGTGGCCCCTGTGTGTGTCTACGCGCGTGGCCCCTGTGTGTACGCGCGCGTGGCCCCTGTGTGTGTACGCGCGTGGGCCCTGTGTGTGTATGCGCGCGTGGCCCCTGTGTGTCTACGCCCGTGGCCCCTGTGTGTACGCGCGCGTGGCCCCTGTGTGTGTCTACGCGCGTGGCCCCTGTGTGTGTGTACGCGCGTGGGCCCTGTGTGTGTATGCGCGCGTGGCCCCTGTGTGTGTACGCGTGTGTGTACGCGCGCGTGGCCCCTGTGTGTGTACGCGTGTGTGTACGCGCGCGTGGCCCCTGTGTGTGTACGCGCGCGTGGCCCCTGTGTGTGTACGCGCGCGTGGCCCCTGTGTGTGTACGCGCGTGGCCCCTGTGTGTGTACGCGCGTGGCCCCTGTGTGTGTACGCGCGTGGCCCCTGTGTGTGTACGCGCGTGGCCCCGTCTCCCGGGACACGGCCGTGGAATGCGTCTTTGTTCTCTGCTTATTTTGGTTCGCCGGGGCCCTCGTGAGCTTGCGGGCCCCTGAGCACCGCTCGCCCATCTGTAGCACAACGCCTGTTTGTGTGCACACCTCCCCTTCCTCGACGAAGCCCTTTCTCACCGAGTCAAGAGCCCCGACACACACGCTGTTATCACAGTGCCTTCTCTGGGGCTGTTTCCTCCAGCGACTCACAGAAACCTTTACGCCTGATTTGACATTTTTGGGGGGAGGAGTTAGGGTTCGGGGGCGTAATTGACGGACTTGATAGATAGATAAGTATTTTATTGATCCCCAGGGGGAAATTCGAAGACGCAGTCGCTTGTACGCGTCACACAAAGCGTACACATCCAACACAAGCAAGATTATAAAGTCAAGTAAAATATGCACATGGTTAGTATGGACGATAAAGATATACAATTTAAAAGATAGGCTTTTGAGACTGTGTGACGTTATTGTAGCGCAAATCAGTTCGTACAGAAGCCAGCATTAAAAATGGAGAATAAAAAAGGACTAGCGCAAGCATATTAATAATTTATAAAGCATAGCAGTGCAAGGATAAAGTCTAGAGAAAACCAGTATTAACTATGTAAATGATAATAAAGTAATAATGTAAACAGGGGGAGAGGCAGTCCAGGCCAGTATGATGATGGGATATGGATGTAATATAGGGGGTTGGTCTCTGTACCAGAAGGTGTCTTGCTCCCGGTACCTGACCTTCCTGTTTTTGTTTGGTTTTATGGTTTGTTTTTCTTAGCGTGAGAGCCGAAAGCCTGCTCCCAATCCTTAATGTGGAATGTGGTGTCATTTGATTGTTGATTGACCAGCACACTGTGTGTGTGTGTGTGTGTGTGTGTGTGTGTGTGCGTGCGTGCGTGCGTGCGTGCGTGTGTGTGTGTGTGCGTGCGTGCGTGCGCGTGTGTGTGTCTGTGTGTGTGTGTGTGTGTGTGTGTCCAACACAGCCAAGTAAAGGCACTAAGACAATATTTATCTGTTGACCCACTTCCCTTTGAAGAGACAGAGAAGGAGAGTGGGGGGGGGCATATTTCGTGAATGAAGAGTCAATGTTTGTTTTAGTTTTACTTCAATGTGCCGGCCATTCTTATCTAAGTGCAGACAGAGATAACTGTCTCTCTCGCACTTTCTCTCTCTCTTGCTCTCTCGCTTTCACTCTAGCCCCCCCCCCTCTCTCTCTCTCTCTCTCTCTCTCTCTCTCTCTCTCCCTCTCTCTCTCTCTCTCTCTCTCTCTCTCTCTCTCTCTTTCTCTCTGTATGCATGTTATGAATGCATGTTGTTAACAGGCAGATTAGTGTTGTATGCCATAATTGTCTTGAATTAATCATGTCATTAATCATGATATTATATATTCCTGTCAATTATAACGGCAGGAAATTTGTTAACGCATAACGTTTTTTAAAAAAAGCATCACATTTGAAGTCAAGATTTAAAAAAAAAGAATGAATTTGGGTTTTCTAGTGATGGAAACTCTAATGGGGACTGGTGACCTAGAAATAGATTTAAATGGCCGACCTCTACTGCCCACCACATATCGAACACTCCTCCTCAGCTCTTCAGGAGAGAGTGTGTCCCCTCGCCATAAAAGCATCTGTACTGAGCCTCTCTGCCTGTGTCCTATCTGTGTCTTGACTCGACGGCGGTGGCCGCTCTCAGCCCGTCGTGTCGGACGCAGGAGAACAGTTTGTGTTTAGATGTTACAAATAGTGTTAAAGTATCTGCAATCCCGTCTTTCACGGTTTCTTTAAAGTTTTCTTTCATGTTTCCGTCTTGTCCGTGAGGTCTCCGGGTAAACCGTACAGGCTCGCATCGCGCTCCGCAAATGACCCGGAATTCAAACGTGTGACTCAAGGTGTGTTAGCCCTAAATCGACGGGAAGAGGTCGATTTTTCGGTTGATTTTTGACCCGCCCTCTCCTCTCCTGTCAGAGTGTGGGAAAAGGGGAAGGAGAGAAAGCGTTTATGGTATGACTGCGAAACCGAGTATTTACAAGTCAGGTGTGTTTAGACTGCGGGTCAGCCGGGGGGGGGGGGGTTTGGAGGGAAAGACAGGGCGAGAGACAGAAGGGTTTAGGGTGGTGGTGGTGGTGGTGGTGGTGGTGGTGGTGGAGGGCGGGGAGGGGGTTACAGCTGGAGTTCGTCAAAACTGCGCGACGTCGCGTCGTCTTCGTCTCGGAGGTCAAGCTAAACACGGAGAGTGGGCCGTTGCTAGAGAGGAAACAATCCGTTTCGGCGGGAGATCAGAGAGGGGGGAGGGGGGAAAGGTAGGGGGGGGGGGGGGGAGTGTGTACATTAACGTCGACACTTAGTGTAAACCCCGCCGGCCGGGGACGGAGAACGTCTCTATTTGGTTTCGCTCGCGATGGCGATGTCGCTACACGTCTGTCTGTCACGTGACGAGAGAGAGAAGCCAACAGAAACGCTAGCTCACGCGCTCTAGGCTAGCGCTGTTAAGCTAGCACAGGAATTTGATTGCACCAGTCACTCTCCATTATTGCAGGAATGCTGTTTTTGTGTCAGTTTCTCTGATGTCTTCTTCTCCTTGATGTTGTTCAGCCACACTGGGGATAAATTTCACGTCATGTCAGATAATAAAGTTTTTCGTATTCTGATTCTGATAAAGGACGCGTGACGGTAGCGTGTTTATGTGCCACATGTTGGATCTGATAGATGACGTAAGTAATGGTGGAAAAAAAATATTCCAGTGATGATTTATGTGACAGCGATGCCTCAAACGCAAAGATTAGCCCAAATAAATTGCTTCTTTGGCTATGTGTCAAGGGCTGTCACCCTTCTCCATAACAGAAAGGTCCGGTTAGCCACAGGTTAGCCACAGGTGAGCTTGCTGGGCTGGTTAATCAGTACAGAGGCACTTAGCTCGCTAAATGAGCTGCTCACAGCTATGCTAACACCGTCCTCTCCCTTCTATGTGTGTGTGTGTGTGTCTCTGTGTGTGTGTGGTTCCACCAAAACCAACTCCCGGTTCGGGTGGCTAGCTTCGGTCTATATGCGCTAAAGCCCTTAAACGTACACGTCGTCCTTATCTTATAGGAGACAGTCGGCCCTTCGAAAGCCCGACAGATGGTGACCTGGACAGGGTGGAGGTGGGGTGGACACGTCGCCCATGGGGGAGGCGGGGGGAGGGACGCATTTGTCAGTGCAGAACCAGTGTCGTTCTGGTCGGTGGTGGTTTACAAAAAAGCGGTTATAAATGAAAAACTGATATTCCATGCATGTGACGGGGCCTATAGGAGGTGCGGGTCCCAGCCGGTGGGTTTGTTGACGTTCTCTCCGACGAAAACCGGCCCGTATCGTAACTCCAAACGCCAAGGATTCCGGACCTTTCTTCCTGATTGCTTCCAGATTATTTGCAAAATCCTCAGTCTTTTTCCCACAGCCCCTCTGCAGTGTGTGTGTGTGTGTGTGGTGTGTGTGTGTGTGGTGTGTGTGTGTGTTTGATGGGTGGGGGGGGGTTGAATTATGTCAAACGTAAAGAACATGTTGTAATGCTCACTTGACGAGAGAGAGAGAGAGAGAGAGGGAGAGGGAGAGAGAGAGAGAGGGGGGGGGGAGAGAGAGAGAGAGGGAGAGAGAGAGAGAGAGAGAGAGGGGGGGAGAGAGAGAGAGAGGGAGAGAGAGAGAGAGAGAGAGAGGGGGGGGAGAGAGAGAGAGAGAGAGAGAGAGAGCTCTCCTGATGAAAGACAGAGCGGGGGGACGGACGGATAGATAGTATGGCGCAAAAGTTCCGCCAGAACTTTCTCCGTGTCGGAGTGGCGGCTCGACGGAACCCATTGTTCTCCGCACCGCCGAGTCCTCCCTGGGATGAGGGGTGAGGGGGGGGGGGGGAGGCGGGGGGGTGAGGAGGAGGGGATGAGGGGGAGATCCAAAGGCAGATGAGGTCGCCCGATGGCCGCGTTCCAAATGATGCAATGCGACACACAAAGCCACATGAAGGCAGCGCCGACCCAGCCATGCGTCTCACGGTGAGGAGCCACGTCTACTACCCAGATACACCATCAGCACCACCTCCACCTCCACCACCACCACCTCCACCTCCACCACCTCCACCTCCACCTCCACCACCACCACCTTCACCACCACCTCCACCTTCACCACCTCCACCTCCACCTCCACCACCTCCACCACCACCACCATGACCACCACCACCACCACCTCCACCACCACCACCTCCACCTCCACATCCACCACCACCACCACTTCCACCACCACCACCACCACCACCACCACCACCACCACCACCACCTCCACCACCACCACCACCACGAACACCACCACCACATCCACCACCACCTTCACCACCACATCCACCACCACGACCACCTCCACCACCACTACCACCACCAGCACCACCACCACCACCACCACCACCACCACCACCACTCTCGTTACATCCCCGGTCATTATTTGGGTGCGATTGATCGGTCGGTGCCGATTGATTCGGGGAAATAGGTCGAAAAATAGCGAATGGGATAAATGTGGAAGATCTAGAATTAGTTTGAGAATATTTCCCACATCGAGGGGCATGTCTCCGTTCAAATGACGTAGAAGTATAGTTGGTGGATCAGGAGCTGTGGGTGGGGGCTATAGAGGGGGGGGCTGAGTGAAAACAGATTTATAATGGGACGGAGGAGTGAGGGGGGGAAGGGGGGGGGCTATAAAAAGGCAGAGGATGTATGGAACACGTTACCTCGTCATGTTCAATCTGATTGATTACTCCTGTGTGTGTGTGTGTGTGTGTGTGTGTGTGTGAGAGATCGAGAGAGAGGGAGAATGGTTGTGTGTGTCCGATTGAATGTGTGTGAGAGAGAGAATGACTATGTGTGTGAGATTGAATGTGTATGTATGTGTGAGAGAGAACGAAAGATAGAATGAGTGTGTGTGTGTGTGTGTGTGTGTGTGTGTGTGTGTGTGTGTCTGAAAGGGAAAGTATACCTTCCAGTGTGTCAACATGCATGCACCGCGTGTGTGTGTGTGTGTGTGAGTGTGTTCCTGCGCATGCACGTGTGTGCGTGCGCGAGCGGAAGTGTGTCTGGGATCCATTACAGGCCAGGAAGGACCCCCCAGAGCCCCTCTTGTCTGTACCTGCGCCCACCACCCCCCCACACACACCCTGCTGTTGTCCTGGCCTGTGTTTGTTTACCTTCCGATGAGCATGTGTTCCCAATAACTGCCCCATACTACCCCTCTGTCGCCGCCGCCGCCGCCGCCGTGCCCACTGACGCTCCGCTCTGAGGGGGGACATCTGGAAAGGAAAATACTAGAATAGTCTCCCCCCCCCCTTGGAAGGTGGAGGAGGCGAAGGGAAGCTGGGCGAGGACAGGGTGTATATGTCTTCTGGTGGCTATTTATAGCGGCGGCGGCTACGGTGAAGTATTTGCATAGGAGTGAGTCAGACGATGAATACGTTCTCCCTGGTGGCAGGTTAGTCAACGGGGTGGGGGTTCGGGATGGGGGCTGTGAAGAACCTTCTCGGTTACCCCCGGTTCGCCAGTTTAACAGGGAATCATTTAGCGGGTTTACAGAATGCGTGTGTGTGTGTGTTGGGAGACTGATGAACGGATTCCCGCGCCTCTAAGATCAGAATGGATGGTTTGGGGTGCAGTTGACACCGTACAGCTTGAAGTGTTGCTGTTGAAGGGACTGATCTGGGATATGTTATATTGGTTTGCTATTTGCAGAACAATTTCTGTATGTAGTCTGACTCATTGTTGGGAGCTGTGCTATTGTTATGCTATAGTCATATCGAAACTCATAATTTCCCTTGGGACCGTTTAAATAAAGTTTAACATAATTGAGACTACAAACTCCCCTACTTTCTAGTTTCTGGTGAGCCATATGAAGCGCTACTTTATGGTTGTAGCATAAGAAGCTACCGTTTAGCATCGCAAATCCCTCCCAGATTCAATGTATTTGTACTGTTGCATATATCCTCTGTGTATTTATTATGTGTTCATAGTATTATATTTAAATCAAATACATAATTTATATTTTATTATTTATGTTACAATATGTTGCATAGGAGCATCAGTAACACTTTACAATAAGGGAACATTAATTAATCAGTTATTAGTAAAACGCATTCACTTGTTCATTAACAGTTAACTAATGGTTAAGTTAGCGATTATTAACGGTGTTCATCTTGACTAAATTATCAATGTATGCATTAATTAACAGGTTTAGCCCTAACCCACTAACCCCAACCCCAGTCCTAACCCAAACCGTTATGCTTATGTTATACATTAATGCAGATTACGGCTCTAACCGATGTTAATTACCGTACCCTTACTCTAAAGCGGTACCGAAGCATCAGCCATGAAATCGCTGAGGAGGAAAAACATCTTAAAGCAATCGCCCGGTCCAGAAAGATGGCTTCTCCTCCCGGTGTTTTTGTACAGTTTGTTCTTTATCCAAAAAAAAAAAAAAAAGCAGACTCTGAGGATCATTCCTCACAAGGACTCAAACAAATTCTTGGCATTCTCAGGATTGTGGGAAAAAAAGACTAAAGCCAAACCGTGTGTATGTGTGTGTGTGTGTGTGTGTGTGTGTGTGTGTGTGTGTGTGTGTGTGTGTGTGTGTGTGTGTGTGTGTGTACGTGTGTGTGTGGTGTGTGACGTGCGCTCCTGCAGATGATTGTTGTGGTCATTGTGTGTGTGTGTGTGTGTGTGTGTGTGTGTGTGTGTGTGTGTGTGTGTGACGTGCGCTCCTGGATTTGATTGTTGAGTGTGTGTGTGTGTTTGTGTGCGCCTGTGTGTGTGTGTGTGTGTGTGTGTGTGTGCGCGTGTGTGTGTGTGTGTGTGTGTGTGTGTGACGTGCGCTCCTGGAGATGATTGTTGAGTGTGTGTGTGTGTGCGCCTGTGTGTGTGTGTGCTTCTGGAGGTGATTGTTGTGGTCGTTGTGTGTCTGTGTGGGCCGGTAGTGACCCCACCTGAGGTCCTCAACACCGACTCCTGTCTGCGTCACGGACAGAGCCGAGTGCGTCGTACGCGTGAATTCAAATTCCGGGTGTGAAACGGCGTTAATTACTCCCAAAGGAAAATCTGATCTGAGATGTGTTTTTGGTCGTACAGTCGCTGACTATCAATGCTGTGGGCCTTATGAGTTGTGTGGTTAACTACTTATTCTGTGTTGTGCGTCCTGGCACTTGATGTTCGCACTTATTGTATGTCGTACTTAGTTATAGCACTTTGTTTTGTAGCATCTCATCCTAGCTATCTTTATTGTGTACGGGGAATGGGTTTACCTAGCGATTGTCAGTGCTTCTATGAACATCCTTACGGTACTGACAGAGATATTGTTGCTTCTCTTTCTTCTGACGAATGTAATTATTGTGGGCCGCTTTGGTTAAAAGCGTCTGTCAAATACCCTAAATGTATATGTGTGTTTAACTCCTTTCACCAATACATAAATACATACATACGTCATATTTTGGCCAGATTGTGATATCTAACATAGCTCTACTCTCCTAACGCTGCTGATTCACTGAGCCTCATTGGCTATATCCTAAGCCAATCAGAGTGCTTTTTAAATTCCATAATCACTATCTTTACGCTAAATACGAGATGAACTTTAAAATATGACTTCTTATTGACCTCATAATGATTTGAGGCTGACAATACAATACAATAAAAACATTACTGAATGCCACCACCAAATCTAGAGATCAATGTATACTTTAAATCTGTGCAAAAATCTTGTTGGGCATTTATAATATTTAGGGTTTGACTATAACTCACTATGGATAAAGCTGACTGCTGAAAGGGTAAATAGTTAATAGCCAATGCCTGTTCGCCCTTGATGTCTTTACTTCCCAATGGTCAAAGCAACGGTTTCCACAAAGCAACTGGGCACTCAAGTCGTAATGAGGACTAAGAAGGTGTTAATTAACTTCACACGTTCCCGATCTCCAGGCCAAAAAAATGAAACGACAAACGCCGAGAGATTTGGAATGCAGCCGGGCTGCATTCCAAATCTCTCGGCGTTTGTCGTTTCATTTTTTTTCTCTCTCTCTCGTCTCTCTCTCTGTATTTTAATGCATTCTCCGCACATCTGTGTTTCTTGTCCGTACGTCTTTTAAGACCTTTTGCATGTGGAGCCGCACTGCACAGGTTGCGGGTTCAAACCCCGACACCGCCGTCTACCTTCCGCAGCCTCCCGTTGAGCAACACCGAACCTTTAACTGCTCATTAATGACCCGCGACAACAAAAAAGTCACTAAGTTGTTTTTGGATGGAAACGTTGGAATGAGTAACTGTTAAATATGGGGAGGAACGATGTGTTCTTTCCAGAGAGAGAGAGAGAGAGAGAGAGAGAGAGAGAGAGAGAGAGAGAGAGAGAGAGAGAGAGAGAGAGAGAGAGAGAGAGAGAGAGAGGGAGAGAGAGACTCTCTCTTAGGACCCCTCAGTCCTCCAACCCCCGACCACCACCTCCGGGGACGGGTCCAGAGACGGACCTGTGATGCCCTCTCCCACATTCCTAGAATACCCGGGCCAGGGCGGCGTTTAATGTTGTTGTTCCTCTGGTGGCCGGTCGCCCCCGCGGAGGACTTCTCCGGCCCAACGCCTCCAGGGTGTTGGCTCAGTCGTCCCGGCCGCCCTCCAGCCTCAGGGGCAACGGAGAAACACCGCCGGGTTATCAGTTAATGAAAAACGGTCGGGGCTGTTTTTAAAGCAGAAAAAAAAATAAACTGTTTTTTTTTTTGTTGAATGAAAAATAAACAGAGTTTAACTCTGCTGCCACGACTGAAAAATAACCAGATGTATTTTTCTTGTCTACTTTTACGGTTCACCCGTAGAAAAATAAGTATATTCTTTATGCATCGCATTAAATTCCTCGACGTATTCAGTGATTTCGATGCATTCAATTTGTATTCTGTATCGACCCCCCCCCGTACTCAATGTGTATATGCATCGTAAATGCTCTGTTAACGTAACGTAACGCTGAACTATTTTCAACCACACAACACAAAGGCCTCCGCTTCGGTCGGTTAGTGCAGCCATGAGTGCCTTTAGGTTCCGAGCTGTTTACAACGCACCCGACAAATTAGCATCCAACCCAAATATGAAAGCGGCCATTTTGGCGCGTGTTTACCAACAGGCTCTTCTCCTCTCCTTCCCTTCAGTGTTTTTAAGATAACCTTGGTTGCTGTTACTGTTATTAACTGTTGTTTATCCCTTCTTCTTCTACTGTGTTTGAGAGAGAGCAAGAGAGACCGAGAGAAAGAGAGAGAGAAGGGTGGGGTGCGAGCGCAAGCAGAGCAGAAATCGGTGATGGTTGTGGCGGTGGTGATGGAGGTGGGGTGGTGGTGATGGAGGTGTGGTGGTGTTGTCAGAGGGTGTGGTGTTGGAGGTTTAGTGGTGGTTGTGGTGGTGGTGGATCGAGGTGATGGCGGTGATGGAGATGACTGTGGTGTTGGCGGTGGTGGAGGTGGTGGTGTTGGAGGTGGTGATGGAGGTGATGTGTTGCTGTCGGAGGTGGTGGTAGTGGTGGTTCTGTTGGTGGTGGTGGTGGTGAGGCGGTTGCTGGCGGTGGTGGTGCTGGTGGTGGTGGCGGCGGTGGTGGTGGTGCTGGCGGTGGTGGTGCTGGTGGTGGTGCTGGCGGTGGTGGTGCTGGTGGTGGTGGTGGCGGTGGTGGTGGTGGTGGTTCTGGTGGGGATGCGTGGAGCGAGGCCCTGGGCCCGGTCTGGGGGCTTCCTGTGTGAGAGCCGTCTGCTTCCAGGGTTCCAGCGTGTGTTTGTGTCAGTGGGTTAATTGACGAACAGTGAACCGCTTCTCTCCCACTAAACGGTAAACGGGGTCTCTGTCTGAGAGGGGGAGCTCTGCATATATAGGATCAACTGTGAGAGATTGTGTGTGTCTGTGTGTGTGTGTGTATCTAAGTGGTTGCATGTGCTTGGGTGTGTGTGTGTGTGTGTGTGTGTGTGTGTGTGTGTGTGTGTGCATGTGCATGCTTGCGCACTTGACTGTGTTTGTGTGTCATTGAGAGAGAGAAAGAGAGAGAGAGAGCGGGAGAGAGAGAGAGAGGAGAGAGAGGGAGAGAGGGAGAGAGAGAGAGAGAGAGGGAGAGAGAGAGGTAGAGAGGGAGAGAGAGAGAGAGAGAGAGAGAGAGAGGAATATTGAGTTATGATATAGGATAAACCGTGGTCGACTTTTGTGAGTGCGACTTTTGGGGGGGTGGGTGCACGTGTGTTCATGTGTGTTCATTCATTCATATGTGCGTGCGTGTGCATTTATGTGCACTGTTGACTTATGCGTGTATATGTGCATGCGTATATTTATTCATGCATGTGTGTGTGTGTGTGTGTGTGCGTGTGCGTGCGTGCGTGTGTGTGTGCGTGTGTGTGCATGTGTGTGTGTGTGTGTGAGAGCACGATAGGAAGGTCTCGGTCTCTAGAAATATTTTCTCTCCTGGAAAAACAAGAGGCCTTCGAGGAAAACCTCTCTGGCCCTCGTGGTTTATGACACACTGACACCAGGGGCCAGCCGGAACAACAGCCGCCATTTTGTCCTTACATTCCGTCTGTTCACAAACTGTGTGTGTGTGTGTGTGTGTGTGTGAGTGTGTTTGCGTGGTTTGTGCGTTCTCGTACTAACGTGTGTCTGTCTCTTTTTTTCTGTGTTTATGTGTGTGCTGGTGTGTCTTTATGCATTTTCATGTGTGTTTTTGTGCGTGTGTTTGCGTAGTAGCGTGTGTCTATGTGTCTTGTGTTCTGTGTTTATGTGTGTGCTGGTGTGTCTATACGCATCTTTGTGAGTGCGTGTGTCTGTGTGCGTGTTTTAAAATATTTATGTGCATCTATGTGTCCTTTTTTGAGTGCTGGTCTGTCTAGATCCATATTTGTGTGTGTGTGTGTGTGCACACGCGCGTGTCTTAGCATATTTATGTTTGTCTATGTACCTTTTCTTCTGTGTTTATATGGGTGCTGGTATGTCTATATGCATC
Source organism: Pollachius pollachius (assembly GCF_949987615.1). Taxonomy (NCBI): domain Eukaryota; kingdom Metazoa; phylum Chordata; class Actinopteri; order Gadiformes; family Gadidae; genus Pollachius; species Pollachius pollachius. The sequence goes on from NC_136937.1 coordinate 2,820,731, forward strand.
GGTGTGTGTGTGTGTGTCTGTATCTGTGCGTCCCTGCTTGTGTACTGATGTGTGTCTGTGTGTGCGTCTGTGTGCCTGAACGTGACGTAGGAGACATTAGACATTAAGTGCTACCACTAAATGACTGAAATGAAAATAATATTTTTTCCTTCCAAAAGGCTTCCCTTGCCAAGGTGTTCCCCGAGTAATATTTACCCGGAAACTGATGTTGCACACACACACACACACACACACACACATGCACACACAAACACACACATACGCGCACAAACACACACAAAAGCACACACACGGATGCACGCACACAGGCCGACAGACCCAGACACACACACACACACAACCCCTAACCTATCTGTACTGACAAGTTTATTTCCCTCACATGATGGATGTATTTGCTCGCTAAATTTAAAGAATAATAAAGCGTGTTTGTTCGTCAATAAAATCAGGATACATTAATTTAATTTTCTAACCGCTGCAGACGAGGTGTGTCAGTCTTATGTAAGAAATGACATACTTAAAATGGGTAGTGTGTGTGTGTGTGTGTGTCTGTGTGTGTGTGTGTGTGTGTGTGGAGAGGAGCCGGTGTTGTGTGTGTGGTTATCAGTACTTGCACATCTCTTTCAATATGTGTATGTGTGTGTGTGGGGGGGGGGTGCAAGTTGTGGGTGTTTAAGGACATATGTGAAGGTTTTGCATGTTGTCGTGTTAG
>NC_136937.1:2824139-2829139 GCF_949987615.1 Pollachius pollachius
TGTATGTGTATATATGGAGTGTGTGCTCTGGTGTATGTGTGAATGTATATTTATTCAATGGGGTATGTCTGCGTGTGTGTATATTTATATATGTATATATATATATATATATATATATGGTTATGTGTGTGTGTGTGTGTGTGTGTGTGTGTTGGTGGGGCGACGGTGTATGTGTGACTGTATTTATTTAGGATGGTATGTCTGTGTATTTGTGCATGTATATATGGCTGTTTGCGTGTGTGTGTGTGTGTGTGTGTGTGTGTGTGTGTGTGTGTGTGTGTGTGTGTCTTTGTGTGCGTCTGTGTGTGTGGGTGTGGTTGTGTGTGTGTGTGTCTGCATCTGTGTGTGTGTGTCTGCCTCTGTGTGTGTGTGTGTGTGTGTGTGTGGTGGAGGCGGGTTAGGATCACTCTCTTTCTTCCCTCCTCTCTCCCCTGCATCGTCACACATGGCCGCGTTCAGCCGGCCCCTTCAGCCGTCCCCTTCGGCCGTCCCCTTCGGCCGTCCCGGTCAGCCGTCCCCTTCAGCTGAAGTGACAGATACTCCAATGAATGTTAAACCCAGCCCGCACATAATCGCCAACTTCTCACAGCCAACGACCCTGCCCCCCCCCCCCCTCTCCTTCTCCTTTTCCTCTCCCTCCTCCTCCTCCTCCTCCTCCTCCTCCTCACCCATAGCTTTAGATTAGAGTGCCGAAACTGGGAATCAAACTCACAACCTTACCACTCTTAATCTGCCTGTGGTGAATGCGTCTGTCCTAAAGTGTTCCCGTTCAAAAGCAAATCCAAAATAAAAGCGCAGACAGGGCCAAAATGAGGGTGCGTGTGATGAAGACTTCACTAACGGGCTGTGTGTTTCTGTTGGTCTGTGTTCCAGGAACAGGAAGAGGAGGAGTCTGAGGAATCGCCAGACGACGAGGCGTAAGCTAGAGCCTCGTCAACCCTCTACCTCATCAGCTGTCAGAAGACTGCCCTCACCACTTATCCTTCGACCTTTGACCTTTCCACTCGTTTTTTTTTGTTGTTTTGATTTTAATGTCACCCGGTTTTCATTTTCACCCTTCGATTTGACTTTTTATTTTCTATCCCCCATCATATCTTTATTTTATTTTACTTTCGGTTTGGTATGTAGTCGCTTTTATTTTTGGATCTTTTTTGGGGACCTCAAACATTTACCCCCCCCCACCCCCCCCCCCCGCAAACCCCAGTCTCCCTCCCATCCCCTCCATTTTCTTTTTTGTTTTGTTTGTTACGACAATGACGACTGCTGTAAGCACCAAGGTGCCAACGCGGTGAAACTCCTCCATCACACACACAACACACACACACACACACTCACGCACACACACACATGCGGATGAACTTCTCGGCAACCCATAACCTCAACAACACTGCTTAATCTCGGGGACATACATTGCTATCAGACACACACAGACACACACACACACACAGACACACACACACACACACACACACACACACACACACACACACAAATACCTCTCGCTCCCTTAAACAGTCCACCACCAAAACCTCCATTTTGTAACATGTACTGTAACATCTGCTAGGATAGTGAGATACGGGCACACTCTCCCCCTGACACCATGATATTGACAGATTATGCCGTCGGCAGAAACCCCTGGTATGGTCATCTTCAACCAGTATATAAACGCCTTTTATATAGGCTAGCGTAAATGGCTAACGATTTCCAGTAATTGCTATCCAGTATCATTTTCCTTTTGTCAGCCTTGCTTTCAAAATTGTCCCCGTTTAAAAAAACAACAAAAGAAATGGCAGGACAGCACCTCCTCAATCCTCTGACATTTCGGCATAGTGTTTAAATGTAAGCGCCAGTTTTCTCCATGGTAGCCCAGTGAGTAGCCTTGAAGCTAGTGAGATCCCCCCTACTCCCTCCAATTGACGACCAACTAAATTGTCCAAAAAGGTGTGAATGTTGTGTCAATGTGTGTGATCGTTGAGTAATCAAATTGAATAATTGCTATTTAAAGCTTTAATACCAACATACTACAAGGTCAACGATTTTTAATGAATTTAGAGTTTTGTGTCGGGAACGATGCTGTTTTTAACGTCCCGCCCATCGGGGAGAAGCGATACACAAACACAACAACTTTATAGTCTACTCCGCAGTATTCCCCCAGAGTAATCCCCGAACACGTTTGTTTTTTTTCTGACGCGACATAGCTTTACAATGTCGAAACTGTACCCTTTGTTTAATTTGTTACTGCCACACCGCCGATAAGCAATCGACACAATGCAACCACCTCACGGCCATCGCAAAAACAAACCGACAGACACAACAACGGACAAACACTACAACCGACACGCTAACTGACACGCGTGTTACCTCACCAGCACCCCCGGTGGCCAGACAGGGAGACTGCACTGTACTTCCAGGGACGGCCGACACAACCCCGGGGGGTCTCCGTCTTTAAGAGAGACCCCGGCGGAGATGTGGACGGCTCTTTGAGTTTCTTTATTTTTATTTTGTTGTTGTTTATCTTTGATGATATGCATTTTTGAATTATCGTCTTCTCATCATATCTGCAAACTACCTCTGACTCAACACAACCCACGCCCACCAGCTCACGTTCTACTACTCATTCTTACAGAGCAGCAGCGCACGCACACACACACACACACACACACACACACACACACACACACACACACACGCATGCAGACACCCACACAAACGCACACACACGCACGCACACAGACACACACACGTTAGGTTGAAGATGTCTCACTGCGTTAAGACTTCACCGATTGTACGGGAACAACCTGGTTTCGTTGCGTCGTCTCGGTATCAACGGTTAAAGGGCTCTTTATGGTTCCACGTTCCCGCAATGCAAGGGGGTTACGGACCCCTTACGTCCTTGCGGACCCTCCTTGCATCCACCGCAAGGGCCGGACGTGCGCCTCCCAAAAATCGCAACCTTCCGTCGAGGCGACGCAGCAGCAAGGGCTGTGATTGGTCCGCTTACTAAAACCCGACGCAGAACCACAAACGTTCACAACTGCGTCGAAGCGTCTGCGTGGTCATTGCATTGTGGGAACTTGGGACCATAAAGAGCCCTTTAGTATCTCTCTGAGACTTTCTGACCGTGCGTGTAAACACTTGAACGCAGCTAAGGACGTACGTCACGTTTGTTTCTCCTCGTTCATTCTAACACATGGGTCTGTTTTCTATCACTCGTGACGGAACACACGTTTTTTGTCACGGTCTTCAAACCGGGTTCTCCTGTCAGGCAAACTGTTAACTTGAATATATGTTTTGTACCATTTTTTCTCAACGGTTTAACCAGGTATAAGTGCTCGTTTTTTTACTCATTGAAGAACAAAACGGCACCACATGATAATCTTAGCAAGATATTTCGTTTTTTACTTCTCATCACATAAGTCAGCGTCAATATGTAGTTGTTTTTTCTGCGCTATGTACCTCAAAACAGATTGATCAAAAAAACGGACTAATAATCAATTGACAAATAACTACCTCCAGTTGAAAAGGAAACGTTTTTAAGTTCCTCCGGTTTTCACAGAACACTCTGTCTCTCTCTGTTTGTTTTTTTCCGTATTAGGACTGCAAAAGGATCGGTATTGTCACCCAAACATTTGTGAAGAACCCATCGCGATGTGTTTTTAAAACTTTCAGGTTTATGAACTAGAAATGTATTTTTTTTTGTATATTGTATTCATGACTATGTATGGGTTTTTTGTTTGTTTTTAATTAGTAGATATTTGATATACTTGATTAGCTGTTTTTTTGTGTACTTGACACAAATGTGATTTTTTTTTCGTGTTATATGGTTAAACCAGATGTACATTGAAATGCTTTTTACATAGTGATGGATTATACCAATTTACTTTACCTGTCTATTACCATGGAAACCGTTGTATGTGTACAAGGTGTTTCTGAACCAGGCCGGAGGTAGTGTCTTATAGAGAGCGCTAGATTCAAACTGCCAACCTTTGCCTTGCGAGTCACGCTAGTACGAAAGGTGGGATTACCAGCCTAAATTTTGGCTATTGAACGAAAAATCTATTTTTTCGATACAGGGGCCTTTGTCTCATCATCAAGACTTAATCGCTTGTTTTGAAGCAGAAAATAAATGATAGAACTATTTATGCCTTGATGGCAGCCTTAATAAAAAAACATCATCGCAGGCTGGAATAAAGTTGTTCTCGTCTAAAAGACTGCAAACCTGCATACGCTGGCAAAAGCATTATTATTATTGTTTATTTTTTACAACAGTTTTTCAAAGTTAAAGCTCAGAAACCAATGGATACAAACCAGCAGCACATGTAGGCGCTAGCAGCAGTGCTAGCCCTTAACAGCAGGGCTAGCCTCTGGCATCGTTGCTAGCCCTTAGCAGCTGGGCTAGCCACTGGCATCAGTCCTGGCCGCTAGCAGCAGGGCTTTCTGCTATCAGCATGGCTAGCCTCTAGCAGGGCTAGCTACCAACAGCAGGGCTAGCTACTATCATTAGGGCTAGCTTATATCAGCAGGGCTATCCTCTAGCAGGGCTAGCTACCAACAGCAGGGCTAGCTACCAACAGCAGGGCTAGCTACTATCATTAGGGCTAGCTTATATCAGCAGGGCTATCCTCCAGCAGCAGGGCTAGCTACTAGCATCAGTCCTGGCCGCTAGCAGCAGTGCTAGCTACTAGCAGCAGGGCTAGCCACTAGCAGCATGGCTAGCTACTATCAGCAGGGCTATCCTCCAGCAGCAGGGCTAGCTACTAGCATCAGTCCTGGCCGCTAGCAGCAGTGCTAGCTACTAGCAGCAGGGCTAGCCTCTAGCAGCATGGCTAGCCACTGGCAGCAGGGCTAGCTACTAGCAGCAGGGCTAGCTATTAGCATCAGGGCTAGTCAACATCAGAAAAAAGGCCAGGCAAGGCTCTCAAACAACACACTCTGCTAGTTTCCTCGAGAGCGTAGCCGGCCCACAGGCGACGCTGCATTTTACCTCACTGACGGTCCGA
>NC_136937.1:2841639-2943177 GCF_949987615.1 Pollachius pollachius
CCGTCCCCTTTAGCAGCTAGCCGGGACTCAGGAATAGTGAGTAAAATATAAGTCACCGCTCCTCAGTGCCGTGTTCAGTGGTGATCAGAGAGTGGAGCGATGAGCGTTACCTGGTGATCAGAGAGCGAGCTCAGCGGCCAGTGAGCCAAGTTAGCAAAGAGCGAGGGAACTATGGAGAAGAGAGGGGCGAGGAAACCTTAACGGTGATGATCTCCTCCGACAGGAGAAAGAGGCCTCCCCCGATCCGGACTCCTCCTCCCCCTCTTCGGACTCCCCTCCCCCCCATCCGGTCTCCACCTCGTCGCATAAGGAAGAACTTCTGAGACAGGTGAGGAAGGAGAGGACACCAACACGGAGCGACTGAGACGTCTTTGTGTTTCCTGTCGTGGGTCTTCAGGGTGGGTTCAGGTTCGACCCGATGAGTTCCTGATGCCCTGTGTTTGTGTCCTAGATGGTGAACAGATGGATGGACACGAACGAGGAGGAGAATGACCCGGAGTTGGTCGCAGAGTGGGAGCTGTCAGGGCTGAAAGAGGGCCAGACCCCCCCGGACCAAGGCCAGACCCCCCCGGACCAAGGCCAGACCCCACCGGACCAAGGGAAGACCCCCCCGGACCAAGGGCAGACCCCACCGGACCAAGGGCAGACCCCCCCGGACCAGGGCCAGACCCCACCGGACCAGGGCCAGACCCCACCGGACCAGGGCCAGACCCCACCGGACCAGGGCCAGAGCCCACCGGACCAGGGCCAGACCCCCCCGGACCAGGGCCAGACACCCCCAGACCAAGGGCAGACCCCCCCGGACCAAGGCCAGACACCCCCAGACCAAGGGCAGACCCCCCCGGACCAGGGCCAGACCCCCGATGAACCTGGTGAGCTCATTGCACTGTTGTGTTTTGTTGTGCTTGTGTGTGTGTGTGTGCACGTGTGTGTGTGTGTGTGTGTGTGTGCGTGCATCTGTGTGAGTGTGTGTGTGTGTGGTTTGCATTCATCTCTTGAGTTTTCTACGTCAGCATAGTCCCAAAACATTGAGTGAGCGACTGTCACATTAACTGTCACTAAAATAGAACCCATAGCAGCAACAAACACACAAGAGCCACTATGGTCGTCACTAAACCGAGTTTTGTCGTTCATTTCTGCCAGGACCCCAACACCAGGGAGAAGACTCAGGCCCTTCCGTGGCCTGGCTGCCTCCGACAGCAGACGGGCCCCCCAGGAAGGACCTGCTCCAGGTCATGGGGAACCTGAAGGTCCGGGTGAAGGGACTCAGACCCAAGGACCCTCGGACCCCGGAACAAAGCCAGCTCCCCAATGTACCTGGTGAGCTGGCTGCATTGTTGTGTTTACCTGCTTGTGTGTTTACCTGCTTGTGTGTGTGTTTACCTGCTTGCGTGTGTTTACCTGCTTGTGTGTTTACCAGCTTGTGTGTGTGTTTACCTGCTTGTGTGTGTTTACCTGCTTGTGTTTGTCTACCTGCTTGTGTGTGTCTTCCTGCCTGTGTGTTTACCTGCTTGTGTGTGTTTGCCTGCTTGTGTGTTTACCTGCTTGTGTGTGTGTTTACCTGGTTGTGTGTGTGTCTATATGCTTGTGTGTGTGTGTTTACCTGCTTGTGTGTGGGTTTACCTGCTTGTGTTTGTTTGCCTGCTTGTGTGTTTACCTGCTTGTGTGTGTTTACCTAGTTGTGTGTGTGTCTACATGCTTGTGTGTGTGTTTACCTGCTTGTGTGTGGGTTTACCTGCTTGTGTTTGTTTACCTGCTTGTGTGTTTACCTGCTTGTGTGTTTACCTGCTTGTGTGTGTCTACCTGCTTGTGTGTTTACCTGCTTGTGTGTGTGTTTGCCTGCTTGTGTGTGTGTCTGTTTACCTGCTTGTGTGTGTCTACCTGCTTGTGTGTTTACCTGTTTGTGTGTGTCTACCTGCTTGTGTGTGTTTGCCTGCTTGTTTGTTTACCTGCTTGTGTGTGTTTACCTGCGTGTGTGTGTGTTTACCAGACCGGCCCCCCAGTAAGGGCCTGGCCCAGGTCATGGGGAACCTGAGGGTCCAGGTGAAGGGACTCAGAAAGCAGAGAGTTGAACCAGGAACCACCTCCCGTCTTGAAGAGGAGAAGCCTTTGGGCCGCCCTTCAGGCCGGAGCCCCTTCCCGGGCCAGACCCCCCCGGACCAAGGCCAGACCGCCCATGAACCTGGTGAGCTCGCTGCATTGTTGTTTTAACCTGTTTGTGTGTGTTGTTACGTATTTTAAGCACATAAGCTACCCCCACATAGCCACAAGGAAGCAGGATCGAACACATAAGCTGTAATTACTATACATAGCCACAAGCGGAGCAGGACCCAACATACAAGCTGCAATAACTACTCCAGTCACAGATGGCAGCACCTTTAGACAGGTGAGGAAGCCGGAGCCAATACGTCACATAGGCCACGCCTACTTGATACAACCGCAGAGCAGGAGTCATATCAGGTCAGAAACATATGGCAGACCCGTTGGTAGCCCCAGGGGCAGCCCCGTGGCTAGGAGATGGCGGTGCGGTATGTCGCTCCACGCGTGTTAAATACAATTCCCCTCCTTTTGCTTCATAGCTACCATACCGAAATACTCTAACAAATAAAGTGAAGTAAAGGCGATCCGGTTTAGACTACTTTCTTGAAGAACATGGCAGTGTGTTTACCTGCTTGTGTGTGTGTATGTGTGTGTGTGTGTGTGTGTGTGTGTGTCTGTGAAGCTGCTTGTATGTGTGTGTGTGTATGTGTGTGTGTGTGTTCCTGCTTGTGTGTGTGTGTGTGTACCTGCTTGTGTGTGTGTACCTGTTTGTGTGTGTATGTGTTTGTATGTGTGTGTGTGGTTTGCATTTATCTTTTGAGTTTTATACGTCAGCATAATCCCAAAACATTGACGGACCGACTCTCACATTAACCGTCACTAAAATAGAAACCATAGCAGCAACAAACACACAACAGCCACTATGGTCGTCACTAAACACAGTTTTGTCGTTCATTTCTGCCAGGACCCCAACACCAGGGAGAAGACTCAGGCCCTTCCGTGGCCTGGCTGCCTCCGACAGCAGACCGGCCCCCAAGGAAGGACCTGGTCCAGGTCATGGGGAACCTGAAGGTCCGGGTGAAGGGACTCAGACCCAAGGACCCTCGGACCCCGGAACAAAGCCAGCTCCCCAATGTACCTGGTGAGCTGGCTGCATTGTTGTGTCTACCTGCTTGTGTGTTTACCTGTTTGTGTGTGTGTTTACCCGCTTGTGTGTGTCTACCTGCTTGTGTCTGTCTTCCTGCTTGTGTGTGTGTTCACCTGCTTGTGTGTGTGTTTACCAGACCGGCCCCCCAGTAAGAGCCTGGCCCAGGTCATGGGGAACCTGAGGGTCCAGGTGAAGGGACTCAGAAGGCAGAGGGTTGAACCAGGAACCACCTCCCGGCTTGAAGAGGAGAAGCCTTTGGGCCGCCCTTCAGGCCAGAGCCCCTTCCCGGGCCATACCCCCCCGGACCAAGGCCAGACCCCTGATGAACCTGGTGAGTTTGTTGCATTGTTGTTTTTACCTGCTTGTGTGTCTGTTTACCTGTGTGTGTGTACCTGTGTGTTTGTGTGTGTGCGTGCGTGGTTTGCATTTATCTTTTGAGTTTTATCTGTCAGCATAATCACGAAACATTGACTGAGCGACTCTCTCACCGTCTGTGACAGCAGACAGGCCCCCAAGAAAGGACCTGTCCCAGGTCATGGGGAACGTGAGGGTCCGGGTGAGGGGACTCAGAAAGCAGAGGGTTGAAACAGCTACCGCCGCCCAGCCGGGTCAGGAGGAGGTGGAGCCTTTGGGCCGCCCTTCACGCCGGAACCCCTTCAGACGCATTAAGAAGGCCTGGGACGAAGCCAAGGCCGTCAGCACCACCGACGCCCCCCCGAACACCCCTGAAGAGCAAGATGTCGTCACTGAGGCTGAGGAGGAAGGGGAAGCCACACAGCAGGCTGAGGGGAAGGGCCTCAGGCCTCGGATCAACAAGTGGCTGAACCTCAGGAGGAAGGACCTGGCAACATTTGCTGCCCGGTTCCATTGTGGGTCGTCTGTGCGCTAAAAAAAAAAAAAAGAAAGACAAAAAAATAGCATACAAAAAACTCAAAAAAAAATAACTGCACAATAAAATGTATTACGGCACCATTGTACAGACAAAGTATACACGTCAAACATCTGATGGCACCCGACCAAGTCCACATCGATATAACATCACACAGGAGGGAATCCCCAGCTTTGTCTGAGCCCGGGTGAATTTAAACAAAGTATTGAAACATCTGATGGGACTCAACCAAGTCCTCATCGATGTTGCATCACACGAAGGTGTGTCATACTTTGTTTGAATTCACCTACGCTAGGACAAAGCTGGGGTTTCACTCCAGTGGGATGTCACATCGATGTGGACTTGGGCGGGACCCATCCGATGTTTGCCGTCCATACTTTGTCTGGGCCCAGGTGAATTTAAACAAAGTATGCACGTCAACATCTGTTGGCACCCGACCTAGTCCACATCGATGTGACATCACACAGGAGGGAAACCCCAGCTTTGTCTGAGCCCGGGTGAATTTAAACAAAGTAGTCAAACATCTGATGGGACTCAACCAAGTCCTCATCGGTGTTACATCACACTGAGGTGTGTAATGCTTTGTTTGAATTCACCTACGCTAGGACAAAGCTGGGGTGTCACTCCAGTGTGATGTCACGTCGATGTGGACTTGGTCGGGCCCCATCCGATGTTGGACGTACACACTTTGTCTCAATTCACCTGGGACCAACTGCCAATTCATGTCAATAAAATCAAATAAAAATGTTTGCCGAAATCTTCGTCCTGTTGTGTCTGTTTATAGATGTATACGTATATCTATACTTCATGGCAGACACACACTCTATGACACACGTGTGTGAGCGTGCGCACACACAAACAACAGCAGGGGGTGGAAGAAGAACCTGAAAGCCATACTTGAGTAAAAGTAGATATCTTCCCAGAAAAGGGCCCTGGTAAAAGTAAAAGGCACCCAATAGAATACGACTTGAGTAAAAGTGTTCAAGTATCTAATATTAATTGCACTTAAGTATCAAAGGTAATTTTCTGATATTATATGTACTTGAGTATAGAAATTAAAAGTACAAGTAAATACTGTTAATAAAAAAAGCAAATCAAAAATTGTTTTCCCATTTTATATTTATTTGAACTTTCAAAATATATAAACCATAACATCAATTTCCTCACCTTCCTTCACACACACACACACACACACACACAGACACACACACACACACACACACACACACACACACACACACACACACACACACACACACACAATGTATGTTTAGTACATGAGCTAAAATAAAGCAACCCTCAAAATGATCATGCATGAAATGATCTTACATTTATGGAGAACTTGAAATATTCCTTACAAGAACTCAAAGAACATCAATCGGGGCGTAGCCAGGACATTTAGTCGGGGGGGGCAGAAGGGGCCAGTCACTTTCTGGGAGTGGCACTTGTGTCTTGTGTTAATCAATTCGGATTATGATCGCCTATTCTTTGTATGGATTATGCATAGATAGGGCACATGGAATGATATATCTTCAGAGTTAACCAGTTTTTGGGAGATAGGCTATAGACCTCTACACTGGGCCTACCTTGTGGAATTTTTGGGGGGGATGGTCAACTGGGAGAAATTTTTGCACACATCTGAGAAAGAATAAAGTGCTATATTGATCGATTTGATTTAAATACTATGTAGTTTGTACCAATTTTTGGATTTGATGGATGCAATTTCTTGCCCTGTCATTGAGACATAGGCCGACGCTATTCATCTGGCAAAAAAAATAAATACACATTGGCATACTTTTTCTGTGAGCCAGATATCAGAAAACAATTCATCAAGAAAATCTTCAGCAAGAGCAATCATTGATGTACAGATAATTTCATTGTTGTGTCATTGTCTGGAATATGTCAACATACACAGTAAATTCCCTAGTGTTAAAAATTGTCCAAATATATGGACTCTTTCAGAGTTATTACAACAACATTGAGAGTAACGTCATCACACCTATGGCCCTATCTTGCATCCAGCGCAATTGACTTTCTTCACTGACGCATGTGTCATGTTAGTTTGCAACTGGCGCAAAGCATTCTTTTCCCTCCACCGCCACGCGGCGGTAAATTAGGGAATGATCTTGCGCCCCAAGGGGCGGTTCGGCGAAAGGAGGAGGCGTGTTCTGGCGCAAACGTTCACTAGTGCAATTTTGCAGTTTCAGAAAACAATTCTGCCACAAACCAGGAAAAACCTGGTTTAAAGTCAGTGGCGCGTTGTTCAGATGCAATTTTAAGGGCGCATGCATAATGTTGCTTGTGCACCTCGCGCACACACTTTGCTTCTCTCATCTACCTAGCCACACATTATTGTTCAATTATTTGGGAAAGAACAGCTGATACAGCGGTAATAAGTTGTACTTTTAAATCAATGCATCTGCAAACACCGTATAGCAAACACATTTTCTTGACACAGACAGTGTACAAGCCCATAACATTTAGGATTGATGAGTATTTGATCGTGAGAAAACATTGTTTTACCGCGAGTGAGTGTTAAAAATAATGAATGAATGCGGGCGCGCGTGTGTGCGTCCATCTGTTTACACACACGCAAACTAAACACGTAACGCATAATACAGTCCATGGCAATGTACATTAACAGGGGGACACATGCATATTAGGAACACAAGTCGATAACGATAAAGCATACAATACTGATAAGAAACGATGTTTGTTAATGTATTGGGTATATCATTAAATAGAACCACAGTTACCGCATTTCATGTGTGCGTTAAGTTTTCTTTGCCGAAATTTATTTGAGGACTCAGTATTTCTGAATTTGTGGAAGAAAAACGCTATTCCATGTGTAAATTAGGTCGTATAATTTGGCCATGAACTGAGCCATTTGAATTTTGAAATTTATGTGGTCATGCATCTGTCTCATCGGCGACTGCAAACGCGCTTTTAAACTATCAACTGGTCAGATTCAAATGCGCTCATGGCTCTTAAAGGGGATGGGAGATGGCACTCTCATCGATTACGCCCAAACCCCACCTACGGGTAATTAGGCTACTTCAGACCAACCCTTTTTAGATTTGCGGCGGGCGCAAGAGTAATTTATCCGTCAGTAAAATAACAACATCGCCATAGAACCGCCCACAAAGCTACTTGCGTTTGGCGCTTCTCACTTGTGTTTCAGACCGTTAAAATAGGGCCCCTAGAGTAAGATATCACCCAGTGCAAGTGTAAAATTTCAGAGTTAAAATGTACAGTGTAAAATGTACAGTGTTAAGGCACATGGATTCTTTCAGAGTTATTTCAACAACAGCAAGCGTAGTGACTGAAGGCAGGTGTTCCTGAGAAATAATTAATGGTGTGCGTTGAGGTAGCTGATGAGATGCCAGTATTTTGTCAAATCCGGACTGTTATTGTGAAAGATGAGCAAGTAACGCTAACTGGCTCAGGTGTAGAAATGGTTTGTTTCGATGAGCATTACCACGCATTTAAAATAGTTTTAAAGCCATTCCAGGCAGTTCAGGTGGATGATGTTCATGAGTTGGTCTACTTCAAACCAGTGGATGTTCAAATGGTGTATGGATCAACAGATTCCTCCCTTTATATAGTTCCATATTGCCATCTAATGCAGCCTTGACCAGTGGTTTTATTGTCGAAGGTAGAATCATTAACCAGAATAGTCTAAACATTGATATTCGAAATCCTTGTGTGTTTAAAAACATTGCAGATTGTTCTATGGCTGTGTTCTAAAAGCCCTAATAACGTCCTAGTCAACCTCATTTTTTCATCAATTTGAGTTGTGGTTGTGTATGTGTAGCACTGCATATATTTACATGTAACAAGGGCAAGATTCTAGGTTTTTTTTAGGAGCAGTATGTGACTAAATGAATTATGACACACCAAGACTGATAAGTAATTTTGAACTGTGGTTCATTTATGTAGAAATAAAATGGTGAATCCATACATCAGACGTATCACAAATACACATTTCGGCATATAAACCATATGAACCAAAAAAAAGAATAAATCAAAGATGTAAAAAAAGAAACTACACCAGCATTATGGTGGACAGGAGGGTGGTCCTGCAGCATGAAACGCTACGGCTCGAAGATATCTTTTACAGGTAGCTCGCCATCTTGTTCTTTTCTCGGTTCCACCACACGATCTCCTCCTCATAAAAAAAAAAAAACGGCCTGTATTACAACAGACAACATACAAAAATGTCATTTAGTTCACATGCATTATACCGAAATTAAGAACTGTGTAATAACATACGTTTCATACAATAACATACAATTTTCACTGTAAACCACGGCGGACCGCACCTAAAATGGCGGCGCCGTTCACTTTCATTGAACTTGATCACGCTTAGTCTCGTGTTGCTTACTGTAAACTAAAACACACAGTACCCTCCACAAATGAAAAGAATTACATTCCCATTGTTTAGCTAACAAGTACAGAAAACATGAACAACTGATATATCATTTTACACGGTTTAACTCACCGAGTCCTCCAACGAATAACAAGAGTCCCGTGAAACAATCCAAAAAAACAAAACGAAAAGTGAGGCCCAATGCTCCCCAAAACCTTGCTTTGTTTCATCTTTTCTCTATCCTCTTTTAACTCTTTATTCTATTTTCTTCATTCTATTCTCCTTCTACTTCGCTTTCCGTCTGTGTCGCTAGTTTTTACCCGCAGAAAAACTGCCTCGTACTCGTTCCTCTCTCTCTTCCGCTCGCTCGCCCAATCACTCGCAAGTGATGCTACTTCGCTCTGATTGGTTGACTACGGCTGCACTTGCAAAAAGGGGTATTACACTAAATATATATATATATATATATATATATATATATACATATATACATCATATCATGTATCACTATATTATTATAATATTATAATACATATATTATTTATAAATATATTATCAACTTTCCATTTCTTTAGGTCAGTTAACCTGGGTTACACATACAAGTTTGTCTCTTAAAAAAATGTAATGGTTTTTCACCTGAAAGTCTCTGTAAAACTTTATTTCATTGATAAATTTGTACTAAGACAGGGATACATTGTTGTGTTTTGCTTTTCTCCTGCAGACACTTATTTTTATTTATTTTAAGTGTAAGCTGGACATGGTAAGGTAGAAAAATAAGCGTTGCATAAGAATAACACTAGCCGGGATTAAATACAATAAAGAGTATATATGTTTCAACACCAGTAGGAGTCAGTTAAAAATCAACACTTTAGGGACTAATCTCTCAGTGTTAAGTAGGTCTAGCACTCATTAAGAGTAAATTAATAGGAGTTCATTCTGATTAACAGTTAAGAAAAAACTAGTGTCAAATCTTAATAACACTATCAGTGTTATTTTCGTCATAGTGTAAAACTTCAGCAGCACTTGCAGTCTTATATAGTCCAAAATACTAACAGTTGGATTAACTCTCAAAATGTAACTCTATGGTGTAATTTTAACACTTTGTAGATAGGGAACGTATGTTATCTGGAATGGTGTTAAAATAGACTCTTTAAGTGTTAGATTTACGCTGCCAGTTTTACTGTGACATATAGGCTATATTATGAGGATTTAAACTCAATTAGACTGTCTGCCCAAAGTGGAAATTTTCCTTACTTTTCACACATGGAATACTCGGGAATGGCCGAACATACAGATTAACAACTCATATCACCGGAAACGTTAGGATGTACTGTTCGTTCTGATATCTAGCTTGTCATATTCGGACGAGGGATCTATGACGTTCTGTGCTGAGAAGTATGGGTGGGCAGGATGACGGATGCTGAAATCGGATAAAATCGCCTAAACTTCACATCGTTTCAAAGCTAATTTCTCTAGTTTCATGTGATATGTGTATGGTGTCTGTGTGATATACATCTACTTGATGACCCCCCCCCCCCACTAATAGAGCGCAACAGTGCGGTTCCGGAAGTAAAAGTCCCATTCATTTTCATCACGGAGATTTTGATTAAAAGCCTTAATGTCGTAACCACCATGTGTGTGTGTGTGGTTTACCTACAACCAGCAACAGGAGGTAAACGTATCGTTCCACATCAAAGACCAAGGCACGGACCAGAAGATGGACAGCACCCTGACAGGTTTGTCTGAAACACATGCACACAAACACACACACACAGACACAGACACTGACTCTACCTTGCACACATGGTGACACACACACACACACACAAACACACACAGACACTGGCTCTGGCTTGCACACATGGTGACATACACACACGCACACTGAGTGAAACACATACACAGACACTGACCCTAGCTCGCGCACAGTGACACAAACACACATAAACAAACACACACACGCACACACACAGCCACACACACACACACACACACACACACACACACACATAAACACAAACACAGAGGCAGAGACAGAGAGAGAGGACAGATGGAGAGAGAGAGGGACGGAGACAGAGAGACAGACAGAGAGAGAGAGGGTAGGCACAACGATGAAAAAGTGTGGGTGTTGATTAGATAAAAACAAGCAACTGCCGTATCCATATTTTAACACCAACAAGACTAAAACGTCTACTTTAGTGAGTCAGGGCTAAATACTGACATGATTAGATTGACCACTAGGGGGCAACAAAAGGCAGGTTCCTCACTGCGAGCCAATGGCCCCACGTGGTGCACCAAGGGCCCCTGCTAATAGCATACTAGACCCTTCACATCTTCACACAACCTGGTGATGAACACGCACGATATGGGCTGTGGACCACACAGGGTGTGTGCGTGTGTGCGTGTGTGTGTCTGCTCCAGTTGATCTACAAGAATGACACTCTCAACCTTGTGTTTGAATATCAAGAGCTGATCAAAGACAAACTAATAGCCTGACTAGTCTTTCTTGGCCCCACGGTGAGTGTTAATGCAAATGTTTTGGTATAAAACATATATAGACTTGGAAACAGCTTATGGACTTGGGAGAACAAATCTGAAATGGTGACTTTGTAAACACAAGTGTGTTTTTGTCTACTTTTTGTATTAAAGTAATATTCTTATTTCAGTGGTTTCCATTTGAGTTATTAAAAGGCATATTATAAAAAGTGCAATCAAAAACAATCCTGTTGCCTGCGACGACGCATCAACATGAGGCGCCGCCTCTGGCCAGCGGAACCCGAGCGGCCATTGTGACATCAGCGCCTCTATATAAGTCCCCGCTCCTCAGTCCAGTCCTCAGTGGTGATCAGAGAGCAACGACAGAGGTGTCATATCAATAACCAGAGAGTGAACAAACTAAGAGATCCACTATGGTGAGGAAGAGTCGAATCAGGGGACAGGGGGGACACCAGGTGACCCCGGTTGAAGACCCCTCGTCGCCCCCAGGAGAACAGCGTCCGGCACAGGTGAGGAAGGTGAGGACACGCACACCAACCGCACACGCACACTTTGAGCCTGCAGACGCACATTTGTATTCTGTAAAAACTTGTGGTTGCACATGATTATATTAAGTTAGGGTCAAACTGACTTTCTTTGAAGAAGTGCAGGCAAGAAGTACACACACCCACACACATACACTCACACACACACACACACACACACACACATACACACAAACACACACACGATTGAACACATTTAATATCAGTGCTTTATGAAAAATACATAAAATACATATGTATATGATAGATAAATATGTTTATGCATGTTTTTCTTGCACTTTTTCTATTGGAAAAAACATCAAAATTATTGATTTATGCTTCAGCATATTTTTGCAGTTTTCAAAAGAATGTATACCCAAACATTCCGTCCCCGTGACGACGTCACCGCGGCGCCTCTGGCCAGCGGAACGCGGCGGCCCTCTGACATCACGGGGCCACGCTCCTCTATATAAGATAATAATAATAATAATAATCTTTATTTATGCAATGCTTTTCTAAACAGAGCTACAAAGTGCTTCACAGATAAAAAGAAAGAAAGCAAAACAACCAAACAAAAATTAATGTCTAAGAAAAATTGTATCACAGGTCTTTTTTTTTTTTTACAACAATTATAAAACAAAAAATGCAATAAATGAAAAGCGTACCAGGCAAAACATGAAAAATAACATTTAACTTAAATAAACTCTTTAAAGGCTTTGGGGTACAGGTGAGTCTTAAGGAGGGACTTAAAAGATGTCACCGAATCAGCTAACCTTATTTGCTCAGGCAATGCATTCAAAAGCTTTTGGGCGAACACAGAAAAAGACCCGTCACCTTTAGCAGCTAGCCGGGACTCAGGAATAGTGAGTAAAATATAAGTCACCGCTCCTCAGTGCCGTGTTCAGTGGTGATCAGAGAGTGGAGCGATGAGCGTTACCTGGTGATCAGAGAGCGAGCTCAGCGGCCAGTGAGCCAAGTTAGCAAAGAGCGAGGGATCTATGGAGAAGAGAGGGGCGAGGAAACCTTAACGGTGATGATCTCCTCCGACAGGAGAAAGAGGCCTCCCCCGATCCGGACTCCTCCTCCCCCTCTTCGGACTCCCCTCCCCCCCATCCGGTCTCCACCTCGTCGCATAAGGAAGAACTTCTGAGACAGGTGAGGAAGGAGAGGACACCAACACGGAGCGACTGAGAGGTCTTTGTGTTTCCTGTCGTGGGTCTTCAGGGTGGGTTCAGGTTCGACCCGATGAGTTCCTGATGCCCTGTGTTTGTGTCCTAGATGGTGAACAGATGGATGGACACGAACGAGGAGGAGAATGACCCGGAGTTGGTCGCAGAGTGGGAGCTGTCAGGGCTGAAAGAGGGCCAGACCCCCCCGGACCAAGGCCAGACCCCCCCGGACCAAGGGCAGACCCCACCGGACCAAGGCCAGACCCCCCCGGACCAAGGGCAGACCCCCCCGGACCAGGGCCAGACCCCCCCGGACCAAGGCCAGACCCCACCGGACCAAGGCCAGACCCCCCCGGACCAAGGGCAGACCCCCCCGGACCAAGGCCAGACCCCCCCGGACCAAGGGCAGACCCCACCGGACCAAGGCCAGACCCCCCCGGACCAAGGCCAGACCCCCCCGGACCAGGGCCAGACCCCACCGGACCAGGGCCAGACCCCACCGGACCAGGGCCAGACCCCCCCGGACCAGGGCCAGACACCCCCAGACCAAGGGCAGACCCCCCCGGACCAAGGCCAGACCCCCGATGAACCTGGTGAGCTCATTGCACTGTTGTGTTTTGTTGTGCTTGTGTGTGTGTGTGTGCACGTGTGTGTGTGTGTGTGTGTGTGTGCGTGCATCTGTGTGAGTGTGTGTGTGTGTGGTTTGCATTCATCTCTTGAGTTTTCTACGTCAGCATAGTCCCAAAACATTGAGTGAGCGACTGTCACATTAACTGTCACTAAAATAGAACCCATAGCAGCAACAAACACACAACAGCCACTATGGTCGTCACTAAACCGAGTTTTGTCGTTCATTTCTGCCAGGACCCCAACACCAGGGAGAAGACTCAGGCCCTTCCGTGGCCTGGCTGCCTCCGACAGCAGACGGGCCCCCCAGGAAGGACCTGCTCCAGGTCATGGGGAACCTGAAGGTCCGGGTGAAGGGACTCAGACCCAAGGACCCTCGGACCCCGGAACAAAGCCAGCTCCCCAATGTACCTGGTGAGCTGGCTGCATTGTTGTGTTTACCTGCTTGTGTGTTTACCTGCTTGTGTGTGTGTTTACCTGCTTGCGTGTGTTTACCTGCTTGTGTGTTTACCAGCTTGTGTGTGTGTTTACCTGCTTGTGTGTGTTTACCTGCTTGTGTTTGTCTACCTGCTTGTGTGTGTCTTCCTGCCTGTGTGTTTACCTGCTTGTGTGTGTTTGCCTGCTTGTGTGTTTACCTGCTTGTGTGTGTGTTTACCTGGTTGTGTGTGTGTCTATATGCTTGTGTGTGTGTGTTTACCTGCTTGTGTGTGGGTTTACCTGCTTGTGTTTGTTTGCCTGCTTGTGTGTTTACCTGCTTGTGTGTGTTTACCTAGTTGTGTGTGTGTCTACATGCTTGTGTGTGTGTTTACCTGCTTGTGTGTGGGTTTACCTGCTTGTGTTTGTTTACCTGCTTGTGTGTTTACCTGCTTGTGTGTTTACCTGCTTGTGTGTGTCTACCTGCTTGTGTGTTTACCTGCTTGTGTGTGTGTTTGCCTGCTTGTGTGTGTGTCTGTTTACCTGCTTGTGTGTGTCTACCTGCTTGTGTGTTTACCTGTTTGTGTGTGTCTACCTGCTTGTGTGTGTTTGCCTGCTTGTTTGTTTACCTGCTTGTGTGTGTTTACCTGCGTGTGTGTGTGTTTACCAGACCGGCCCCCCAGTAAGGGCCTGGCCCAGGTCATGGGGAACCTGAGGGTCCAGGTGAAGGGACTCAGAAAGCAGAGAGTTGAACCAGGAACCACCTCCCGTCTTGAAGAGGAGAAGCCTTTGGGCCGCCCTTCAGGCCGGAGCCCCTTCCCGGGCCAGACCCCCCCGGACCAAGGCCAGACCGCCCATGAACCTGGTGAGCTCGCTGCATTGTTGTTTTAACCTGTTTGTGTGTGTTGTTACGTATTTTAAGCACATAAGCTACCCCCACATAGCCACAAGGAAGCAGGATCGAACACATAAGCTGTAATTACTATACATAGCCACAAGCGGAGCAGGACCCAACATACAAGCTGCAATAACTACTCCAGTCACAGATGGCAGCACCTTTAGACAGGTGAGGAAGCCGGAGCCAATACGTCACATAGGCCACGCCTACTTGATACAACCGCAGAGCAGGAGTCATATCAGGTCAGAAACATATGGCAGACCCGTTGGTAGCCCCAGGGGCAGCCCCGTGGCTAGGAGATAGCGTTGCGGTATGTCGCTCCACGCGTGTTAAATACAATTCCCCTCCTTTTGCTTCATAGCTACCATACCGAAATACTCTAACAAATAAAGTGAAGTAAAGGCGATCCGGTTTAGACTACTTTCTTGAAGAACATGGCAGTGTGTTTACCTGCTTGTGTGTGTGTATGTGTGTGTGTGTGTGTGTGTGTGTGTGTGTCTGTGAAGCTGCTTGTATGTGTGTGTGTGTATGTGTGTGTGTGTGTTCCTGCTTGTGTGTGTGTGTGTGTACCTGCTTGTGTGTGTGTACCTGTTTGTGTGTGTATGTGTTTGTATGTGTGTGTGTGGTTTGCATTTATCTTTTGAGTTTTATACGTCAGCATAATCCCAAAACATTGACGGACCGACTCTCACATTAACCGTCACTAAAATAGAAACCATAGCAGCAACAAACACACAACAGCCACTATGGTCGTCACTAAACACAGTTTTGTCGTTCATTTCTGCCAGGACCCCAACACCAGGGAGAAGACTCAGGCCCTTCCGTGTACTGGCTGCCTCCGACAGCAGACCGGCCCCCAAGGAAGGACCTGGTCCAGGTCATGGGGAACCTGAAGGTCCGGGTGAAGGGACTCAGACCCAAGGACCCTCGGACCCCGGAACAAAGCCAGCTCCCCAATGTACCTGGTGAGCTGGCTGCATTGTTGTGTCTACCTGCTTGTGTGTTTACCTGTTTGTGTGTGTGTTTACCCGCTTGTGTGTGTCTACCTGCTTGTGTCTGTCTTCCTGCTTGTGTGTGTGTTCACCTGCTTGTGTGTGTGTTTACCAGACCGGCCCCCCAGTAAGAGCCTGGCCCAGGTCATGGGGAACCTGAGGGTCCAGGTGAAGGGACTCAGAAGGCAGAGGGTTGAACCAGGAACCACCTCCCGGCTTGAAGAGGAGAAGCCTTTGGGCCGCCCTTCAGGCCAGAGCCCCTTCCCGGGCCATACCCCCCCGGACCAAGGCCAGACCCCTGATGAACCTGGTGAGTTTGTTGCATTGTTGTTTTTACCTGCTTGTGTGTCTGTTTACCTGTGTGTGTGTACCTGTGTGTTTGTGTGTGTGCGTGCGTGGTTTGCATTTATCTTTTGAGTTTTATCTATCAGCATAATCACGAAACATTGACTGAGCGACTCTCTCACCGTATGTGACAGCAGACAGGCCCCCAAGAAAGGACCTGTCCCAGGTCATGGGGAACGTGAGGGTCCGGGTGAGGGGACTCAGAAAGCAGAGGGTTGAAACAGCTACCGCCGCCCAGCCGGGTCAGGAGGAGGTGGAGCCTTTGGGCCGCCCTTCACGCCGGAACCCCTTCAGACGCATTAAGAAGGCCTGGGACGAAGCCAAGGCCGTCAGCACCACCGACGCCCCCCCGAACACCCCTGAAGAGCAAGATGTCGTCACTGAGGCTGAGGAGGAAGGGGAAGCCACACAGCAGGCTGAGGGGAAGGGCCTCAGGCCTCGGATCAACAAGTGGCTGAACCTCAGGAGGAAGGACCTGGCAACATTTGCTGCCCGGTTCCATTGTGGGTCGTCTGTGCGCTAAAAAAAAAAAAAAGAAAGACAAAAAAATAGCATACAAAAAACTCAAAAAAAAATAACTGCACAATAAAATGTATTACGGCACCATTGTACAGACAAAGTATACACGTCAAACATCTGATGGCACCCGACCAAGTCCACATCGATATAACATCACACAGGAGGGAATCCCCAGCTTTGTCTGAGCCCGGGTGAATTTAAACAAAGTATTGAAACATCTGATGGGACTCAACCAAGTCCTCATCGATGTTGCATCACACGAAGGTGTGTCATACTTTGTTTGAATTCACCTACGCTAGGACAAAGCTGGGGTTTCACTCCAGTGGGATGTCACATCGATGTGGACTTGGGCGGGACCCATCCGATGTTTGCCGTCCATACTTTGTCTGGGCCCAGGTGAATTTAAACAAAGTATGCACGTCAACATCTGTTGGCACCCGACCTAGTCCACATCGATGTGACATCACACAGGAGGGAAACCCCAGCTTTGTCTGAGCCCGGGTGAATTTAAACAAAGTAGTCAAACATCTGATGGGACTCAACCAAGTCCTCATCGGTGTTACATCACACTGAGGTGTGTAATGCTTTGTTTGAATTCACCTACGCTAGGACAAAGCTGGGGTGTCACTCCAGTGTGATGTCACGTCGATGTGGACTTGGTCGGGCCCCATCCGATGTTGGACGTACACACTTTGTCTCAATTCACCTGGGACCAACTGCCAATTCATGTCAATGAAATCAAATAAAAATGTTTGCCGAAATCTTCGTCCTGTTGTGTCTGTTTATAGATGTATACGTATATCTATACTTCATGGCAGACACACACTCTATGACACACGTGTGTGAGCGTGCGCACACACAAACAACAGCAGGGGGTGGAAGAAGAACCTGAAAGCCATACTTGAGTAAAAGTAGATATCTTCCCAGAAAAGGGCCCTGGTAAAAGTAAAAGGCACCCAATAGAATACGACTTGAGTAAAAGTGTTCAAGTATCTAATATTAATTGCACTTAAGTATCAAAGGTAATTTTCTGATATTATATGTACTTGAGTATAGAAATTAAAAGTACAAGTAAATACTGTTAATAAAAAAAGCAAATCAAAAATTGTTTTCCCATTTTATATTTATTTGAACTTTCAAAATATATAAACCATAACATCAATTTCCTCACCTTCCTTCACACACACACACACACACACACACAGACACACACACACACACACACACACACACACACACACACACACACACACACACACACACACAATGTATGTTTAGTACATGAGCTAAAATAAAGCAACCCTCAAAATGATCATGCATGAAATGATCTTACATTTATGGAGAACTTGAAATATTCCTTACAAGAACTCAAAGAACATCAATCGGGGCGTAGCCAGGACATTTAGTCGGGGGGGGCAGAAGGGGCCAGTCACTTTCTGGGAGTGGCACTTGTGTCTTGTGTTAATCAATTCGGATTATGATCGCCTATTCTTTGTATGGATTATGCATAGATAGGGCACATGGAATGATATATCTTCAGAGTTAACCAGTTTTTGGGAGATAGGCTATAGACCTCTACACTGGGCCTACCTTGTGGAATTTTTGGGGGGGATGGTCAACTGGGAGAAATTTTTGCACACATCTGAGAAAGAATAAAGTGCTATATTGATCGATTTGATTTAAATACTATGTAGTTTGTACCAATTTTTGGATTTGATGGATGCAATTTCTTGCCCTGTCATTGAGACATAGGCCGACGCTATTCATCTGGCAAAAAAAATAAATACACATTGGCATACTTTTTCTGTGAGCCAGATATCAGAAAACAATTCATCAAGAAAATCTTCAGCAAGAGCAATCATTGATGTACAGATAATTTCATTGTTGTGTCATTGTCTGGAATATGTCAACATACACAGTAAATTCCCTAGTGTTAAAAATTGTCCAAATATATGGACTCTTTCAGAGTTATTACAACAACATTGAGAGTAACGTCATCACACCTATGGCCCTATCTTGCATCCAGCGCAATTGACTTTCTTCACTGACGCATGTGTCATGTTAGTTTGCAACTGGCGCAAAGCATTCTTTTCCCTCCACCGCCACGCGGCGGTAAATTAGGGAATGATCTTGCGCCCCAAGGGGCGGTTCGGCGAAAGGAGGAGGCGTGTTCTGGCGCAAACGTTCACTAGTGCAATTTTGCAGTTTCAGAAAACAATTCTGCCACAAACCAGGAAAAACCTGGTTTAAAGTCAGTGGCGCGTTGTTCAGATGCAATTTTAAGGGCGCATGCATAATGTTGCTTGTGCACCTCGCGCACACACTTTGCTTCTCTCATCTACCTAGCCACACATTATTGTTCAATTATTTGGGAAAGAACAGCTGATACAGCGGTAATAAGTTGTACTTTTAAATCAATGCATCTGCAAACACCGTATAGCAAACACATTTTCTTGACACAGACAGTGTACAAGCCCATAACATTTAGGATTGATGAGTATTTGATCGTGAGAAAACATTGTTTTACCGCGAGTGAGTGTTAAAAATAATGAATGAATGCGGGCGCGCGTGTGTGCGTCCATCTGTTTACACACACGCAAACTAAACACGTAACGCATAATACAGTCCATGGCAATGTACATTAACAGGGGGACACATGCATATTAGGAACACAAGTCGATAACGATAAAGCATACAATACTGATAAGAAACGATGTTTGTTAATGTATTGGGTATATCATTAAATAGAACCACAGTTACCGCATTTCATGTGTGCGTTAAGTTTTCTTTGCCGAAATTTATTTGAGGACTCAGTATTTCTGAATTTGTGGAAGAAAAACGCTATTCCATGTGTAAATTAGGTCGTATAATTTGGCCATGAACTGAGCCATTTGAATTTTGAAATTTATGTGGTCATGCATCTGTCTCATCGGCGACTGCAAACGCGCTTTTAAACTATCAACTGGTCAGATTCAAATGCGCTCATGGCTCTTAAAGGGGATGGGAGATGGCACTCTCATCGATTACGCCCAAACCCCACCTACGGGTAATTAGGCTACTTCAGACCAACCCTTTTTAGATTTGCGGCGGGCGCAAGAGTAATTTATCCGTCAGTAAAATAACAACATCGCCATAGAACCGCCCACAAAGCTACTTGCGTTTGGCGCTTCTCACTTGTGTTTCAGACCGTTAAAATAGGGCCCCTAGAGTAAGATATCACCCAGTGCAAGTGTAAAATTTCAGAGTTAAAATGTACAGTGTAAAATGTACAGTGTTAAGGCACATGGATTCTTTCAGAGTTATTTCAACAACAGCAAGCGTAGTGACTGAAGGCAGGTGTTCCTGAGAAATAATTAATGGTGTGCGTTGAGGTAGCTGATGAGATGCCAGTATTTTGTCAAATCCGGACTGTTATTGTGAAAGATGAGCAAGTAACGCTAACTGGCTCAGGTGTAGAAATGGTTTGTTTCGATGAGCATTACCACGCATTTAAAATAGTTTTAAAGCCATTCCAGGCAGTTCAGGTGGATGATGTTCATGAGTTGGTCTACTTCAAACCAGTGGATGTTCAAATGGTGTATGGATCAACAGATTCCTCCCTTTATATAGTTCCATATTGCCATCTAATGCAGCCTTGACCAGTGGTTTTATTGTCGAAGGTAGAATCATTAACCAGAATAGTCTAAACATTGATATTCGAAATCCTTGTGTGTTTAAAAACATTGCAGATTGTTCTATGGCTGTGTTCTAAAAGCCCTAATAACGTCCTAGTCAACCTCATTTTTTCATCAATTTGAGTTGTGGTTGTGTATGTGTAGCACTGCATATATTTACATGTAACAAGGGCAAGATTCTAGGTTTTTTTTAGGAGCAGTATGTGACTAAATGAATTATGACACACCAAGACTGATAAGTAATTTTGAACTGTGGTTCATTTATGTAGAAATAAAATGGTGAATCCATACATCAGACGTATCACAAATACACATTTCGGCATATAAACCATATGAACCAAAAAAAAGAATAAATCAAAGATGTAAAAAAAGAAACTACACCAGCATTATGGTGGACAGGAGGGTGGTCCTGCAGCATGAAACGCTACGGCTCGAAGATATCTTTTACAGGTAGCTCGCCATCTTGTTCTTTTCTCGGTTCCACCACACGATCTCCTCCTCATAAAAAAAAAAAAACGGCCTGTATTACAACAGACAACATACAAAAATGTCATTTAGTTCACATGCATTATACCGAAATTAAGAACTGTGTAATAACATACGTTTCATACAATAACATACAATTTTCACTGTAAACCACGGCGGACCGCACCTAAAATGGCGGCGCCGTTCACTTTCATTGAACTTGATCACGCTTAGTCTCGTGTTGCTTACTGTAAACTAAAACACACAGTACCCTCCACAAATGAAAAGAATTACATTCCCATTGTTTAGCTAACAAGTACAGAAAACATGAACAACTGATATATCATTTTACACGGTTTAACTCACCGAGTCCTCCAACGAATAACAAGAGTCCCGTGAAACAATCCAAAAAAACAAAACGAAAAGTGAGGCCCAATGCTCCCCAAAACCTTGCTTTGTTTCATCTTTTCTCTATCCTCTTTTAACTCTTTATTCTATTTTCTTCATTCTATTCTCCTTCTACTTCGCTTTCCGTCTGTGTCGCTAGTTTTTACCCGCAGAAAAACTGCCTCGTACTCGTTCCTCTCTCTCTTCCGCTCGCTCGCCCAATCACTCGCAAGTGATGCTACTTCGCTCTGATTGGTTGACTACGGCTGCACTTGCAAAAAGGGGTATTACACTAAATATATATATATATATATATATATATATATATATATATATATATATATATATATATATATATATATATATATATATATATATATATATATATATATACATATATACATCATATCATGTATCACTATATTATTATAATATTATAATACATATATTATTTATAAATATATTATCAACTTTCCATTTCTTTAGGTCAGTTAACCTGGGTTACACATACAAGTTTGTCTCTTAAAAAAATGTAATGGTTTTTCACCTGAAAGTCTCTGTAAAACTTTATTTCATTGATAAATTTGTACTAAGACAGGGATACATTGTTGTGTTTTGCTTTTCTCCTGCAGACACTTATTTTTATTTATTTTAAGTGTAAGCTGGACATGGTAAGGTAGAAAAATAAGCGTTGCATAAGAATAACACTAGCCGGGATTAAATACAATAAAGAGTATATATGTTTCAACACCAGTAGTGTTGAAACATATATACTCTCAGTCAGTTAAAAATCAACACTTTAGGGACTAATCTCTCAGTGTTAAGTAGGTCTAGCACTCATTAAGAGTAAATTAATAGGAGTTCATTCTGATTAACAGTTAAGAAAAAACTAGTGTCAAATCTTAATAACACTATCAGTGTTATTTTCGTCATAGTGTAAAACTTCAGCAGCACTTGCAGTCTTATATAGTCCAAAATACTAACAGTTGGATTAACTCTCAAAATGTAACTCTATGGTGTAATTTTAACACTTTGTAGATAGGGAACGTATGTTATCTGGAATGGTGTTAAAATAGACT
Organism: Pollachius pollachius; assembly: GCF_949987615.1. Lineage (NCBI taxonomy): Eukaryota > Metazoa > Chordata > Actinopteri > Gadiformes > Gadidae > Pollachius > Pollachius pollachius. Next base: position 2,863,674 of record NC_136937.1, read on the forward strand.
CTTTAAGTGTTAGATTTACGCTGCCAGTTTTACTGTGACATATAGGCTATATTATGAGGATTTAAACTCAATTAGACTGTCTGCCCAAAGTGGAAATTTTCCTTACTTTTCACACATGGAATACTCGGGAATGGCCGAACATACAGATTAACAACTCATATCACCGGAAACGTTAGGATGTACTGTTCGTTCTGATATCTAGCTTGTCATATTCGGACGAGGGATCTATGACGTTCTGTGCTGAGAAGTATGGGTGGGCAGGATGACGGATGCTGAAATCGGATAAAATCGCCTAAACTTCACATCGTTTCAAAGCTAATTTCTCTAGTTTCATGTGATATGTGTATGGTGTCTGTGTGATATACATCTACTTGATGACCCCCCCCCCCCACTAATAGAGCGCAACAGTGCGGTTCCGGAAGTAAAAGTCCCATTCATTTTCATCACGGAGATTTTGATTAAAAGCCTTAATGTCGTAACCACCATGTGTGTGTGTGTGGTTTACCTACAACCAGCAACAGGAGGTAAACGTATCGTTCCACATCAAAGACCAAGGCACGGACCAGAAGATGGACAGCACCCTGACAGGTTTGTCTGAAACACATGCACACAAACACACACACACAGACACAGACACTGACTCTACCTTGCACACATGGTGACACACACACACACACACAAACACACACAGACACTGGCTCTGGCTTGCACACATGGTGACATACACACACGCACACTGAGTGAAACACATACACAGACACTGACCCTAGCTCGCGCACAGTGACACAAACACACATAAACAAACACACACACGCACACACACAGCCACACACACACACACACACACACACACACACACACATAAACACAAACACAGAGGCAGAGACAGAGAGAGAGGACAGATGGAGAGAGAGAGGGACGGAGACAGAGAGACAGACAGAGAGAGAGAGGGTAGGCACAACGATGAAAAAGTGTGGGTGTTGATTAGATAAAAACAAGCAACTGCCGTATCCATATTTTAACACCAACAAGACTAAAACGTCTACTTTAGTGAGTCAGGGCTAAATACTGACATGATTAGATTGACCACTAGGGGGCAACAAAAGGCAGGTTCCTCACTGCGAGCCAATGGCCCCACGTGGTGCACCAAGGGCCCCTGCTAATAGCATACTAGACCCTTCACATCTTCACACAACCTGGTGATGAACACGCACGATATGGGCTGTGGACCACACAGGGTGTGTGCGTGTGTGCGTGTGTGTGTCTGCTCCAGTTGATCTACAAGAATGACACTCTCAACCTTGTGTTTGAATATCAAGAGCTGATCAAAGACAAACTAATAGCCTGACTAGTCTTTCTTGGCCCCACGGTGAGTGTTAATGCAAATGTTTTGGTATAAAACATATATAGACTTGGAAACAGCTTATGGACTTGGGAGAACAAATCTGAAATGGTGACTTTGTAAACACAAGTGTGTTTTTGTCTACTTTTTGTATTAAAGTAATATTCTTATTTCAGTGGTTTCCATTTGAGTTATTAAAAGGCATATTATAAAAAGTGCAATCAAAAACAATCCTGTTGCCTGCGACGACGCATCAACATGAGGCGCCGCCTCTGGCCAGCGGAACCCGAGCGGCCATTGTGACATCAGCGCCTCTATATAAGTCCCCGCTCCTCAGTCCAGTCCTCAGTGGTGATCAGAGAGCAACGACAGAGGTGTCATATCAATAACCAGAGAGTGAACAAACTAAGAGATCCACTATGGTGAGGAAGAGTCGAATCAGGGGACAGGGGGGACACCAGGTGACCCCGGTTGAAGACCCCTCGTCGCCCCCAGGAGAACAGCGTCCGGCACAGGTGAGGAAGGTGAGGACACGCACACCAACCGCACACGCACACTTTGAGCCTGCAGACGCACATTTGTATTCTGTAAAAACTTGTGGTTGCACATGATTATATTAAGTTAGGGTCAAACTGACTTTCTTTGAAGAAGTGCAGGCAAGAAGTACACACACCCACACACATACACTCACACACACACACACACACACACACACATACACACAAACACACACACGATTGAACACATTTAATATCAGTGCTTTATGAAAAATACATAAAATACATATGTATATGATAGATAAATATGTTTATGCATGTTTTTCTTGCACTTTTTCTATTGGAAAAAACATCAAAATTATTGATTTATGCTTCAGCATATTTTTGCAGTTTTCAAAAGAATGTATACCCAAACATTCCGTCCCCGTGACGACGTCACCGCGGCGCCTCTGGCCAGCGGAACGCGGCGGCCCTCTGACATCACGGGGCCACGCTCCTCTATATAAGATAATAATAATAATAATAATCTTTATTTATGCAATGCTTTTCTAAACAGAGCTACAAAGTGCTTCACAGATAAAAAGAAAGAAAGCAAAACAACCAAACAAAAATTAATGTCTAAGAAAAATTGTATCACAGGTCTTTTTTTTTTTTTACAACAATTATAAAACAAAAAATGCAATAAATGAAAAGCGTACCAGGCAAAACATGAAAAATAACATTTAACTTAAATAAACTCTTTAAAGGCTTTGGGGTACAGGTGAGTCTTAAGGAGGGACTTAAAAGATGTCACCGAATCAGCTAACCTTATTTGCTCAGGCAATGCATTCAAAAGCTTTTGGGCGAACACAGAAAAAGACCCGTCACCTTTAGCAGCTAGCCGGGACTCAGGAATAGTGAGTAAAATATAAGTCACCGCTCCTCAGTGCCGTGTTCAGTGGTGATCAGAGAGTGGAAAGATGAGCGTTACCTGGTGATCAGAGAGCGAGCTCAGCGGCCAGTGAGCCAAGTTAGCAAAGAGCGAGGGATCTATGGAGAAGAGAGGGGCGAGGAAACCTTAACGGTGATGATCTCCTCCGACAGGAGAAAGAGGCCTCCCCCGATCCGGACTCCTCCTCCCCCTCTTCGGACTCCCCTCCCCCCCATCCGGTCTCCACCTCGTCGCATAAGGAAGAACTTCTGAGACAGGTGAGGAAGGAGAGGACACCAACACGGAGCGACTGAGAGGTCTTTGTGTTTCCTGTCGTGGGTCTTCAGGGTGGGTTCAGGTTCGACCCGATGAGTTCCTGATGCCCTGTGTTTGTGTCCTAGATGGTGAACAGATGGATGGACACGAACGAGGAGGAGAATGACCCGGAGTTGGTCGCAGAGTGGGAGCTGTCAGGGCTGAAAGAGGGCCAGACCCCCCCGGACCAAGGCCAGACCCCCCCGGACCAAGGGCAGACCCCACCGGACCAAGGCCAGACCCCCCCGGACCAAGGGCAGACCCCCCCGGACCAGGGCCAGACCCCCCCGGACCAAGGCCAGACCCCACCGGACCAAGGCCAGACCCCCCCGGACCAAGGGCAGACCCCCCCGGACCAAGGCCAGACCCCCCCGGACCAAGGGCAGACCCCCCCGGACCAAGGGCAGACCCCACCGGACCAAGGCCAGACCCCCCCGGACCAAGGCCAGACCCCCCCGGACCAGGGCCAGACCCCACCGGACCAGGGCCAGACCCCACCGGACCAGGGCCAGACCCCACCGGACCAGGGCCAGACCCCCCCGGACCAGGGCCAGACACCCCCAGACCAAGGGCAGACCCCCCCGGACCAAGGCCAGACCCCCGATGAACCTAGTGAGCTCATTGCACTGTTGTGTTTTGTTGTGCTTGTGTGTGTGTGTGTGCACGTGTGTGTGTGTGTGTGTGTGTGTGTGCGCGTGCATCTGTGTGAGTGTGTGTGTGTGTGGTTTGCATTCATCTCTTGAGTTTTCTACGTCAGCATAGTCCCAAAACATTGAGTGAGCGACTGTCACATTAACCGTCACTAAAATAGAACCCATAGCAGCAACAAACACACAACAGCCACTATGGTCGTCACTAAACCGAGTTTTGTCGTTCATTTCTGCCAGGACCCCAACACCAGGGAGAAGACTCAGGCCCTTCCGTGGCCTGGCTGCCTCCGACAGCAGACGGGCCCCCCAGGAAGGACCTGCTCCAGGTCATGGGGAACCTGAAGGTCCGGGTGAAGGGACTCAGACCCAAGGACCCTCGGACCCCGGAACAAAGCCAGCTCCCCAATGTACCTGGTGAGCTGGCTGCATTGTTGTGTTTACCTGCTTGTGTGTTTACCTGCTTGTGTGTGTGTTTACCTGCTTGCGTGTGTTTACCTGCCTGTGTGTTTACCAGCTTGTGTGTGTGTTTACCTGCTTGTGTGTGTTTACCTGCTTGTGTGTATCTACCTGCTTGTGTGTGTCTTCCTGCCTGTGTGTTTACCTGCTTGTGTGTGTTTGCCTGCTTGTGTTTACCTGCTTGTGTGTGTGTTTACCTAGTTGTGTGTGTGTCTACATGCTTGTGTGTGTGTTTACCTGCTTGTGTGTGGGTTTACCTGCTTGTGTTTGTTTACCTGCTTGTGTGTTTACCTGCTTGTGTGTGTCTACCTGCTTGTGTGTGTTTGCCTGCTTGTTTGTTTACCTGCTTGTGTGTGTTTACCTGCGTGTGTGTGTGTTTACCAGACCGGCCCCCCAGTAAGGGCCTGGCCCAGGTCATGGGGAACCTGAGGGTCCAGGTGAAGGGACTCAGAAGGCAGAGGGTTGAACCAGGAACCACCTCCCGTCTTGAAGAGGAGAAGCCTTTGGGCCGCCCTTCAGGCCGGAGCCCCTTCCCGGGCCAGACCCCCCCGGACCAAGGCCAGACCGCCCATGAACCTGGTGAGCTCGCTGCATTGTTGTTTTTACCTGTTTGTGTGTGTTGTTACGTATTTTAAGCACATAAGCTACCCCCACATAGCCACAAGGAACCAGGATCGAACACATAAGCTGCATTACCCCCACATAGCCACAAGGAAGCAGGATCGAACACATAAGCTGTAATTACTATACATAGCCACAAGCGGAGCAGGACCCAACATACAAGCTGCAATAACTACTCCAGCCACAGATGGCAGCACCTTTAGACAGGTGAGGAAGCCGGAGCCAATACGTCACATAGGCCACGCCTACTTGATACAACCGCAGAGCGGGAGTCATATCAGGTCAGAAACATGGCAGACCCGTTGGTAGCCCCAGGGGTAGCCCCGTGGCTAGGAGATAGCGTTGCGGTATGTCGCTCCACGCGTGTTAAATACAATTCCCCTCCTTTTGCTTCATAGTTACCATACCGAAATACTCGATCCGGTCGATCCGGTTTAGACTACTTTCTTCAAGAACATGGCAGTGTGTTTACCTGCTTGTGTGTGTATGTGTGTGTGTGTGTGTGTGTGTGTGTCTGTGTAGCTGCTTGTATGTGTGTGTGTGTATGTGTGTGTGTGTTCCTGCTTGTGTGTGTATGTGTGTACCTGCTTGTGTGTGTGTACCTGTTTGTGTGTGTGTGTGTTTGTATGTGTGTGTGTGGTTTGCATTTATCTTTTGAGTTTTATACGTCAGCATAATCCCAAAACATTGACGGACCGACTCTCACATTAACCGTCACTAAAATAGAAACCATAGCAGCAACAAACACACAACAGCCACTATGGTCGTCACTAAACACAGTTTTGTCGTTAATTTCTGCCAGGACCCCAACACCAGGGAGAAGACTCAGGCCCTTCCGTGGCCTGGCTGCCTCCGACAGCAGACCGGCCCCCCAGGAAGGACCTGGTCCAGGTCATGGGGAACCTGAAGGTCCGGGTGAAGGGACTCAGACCCAAGGACCCTCGGACCCCGGAACAAAGCCAGCTTCCCAATGTACCTGGTGAGCTGGCTGCATTGTTGTGTCTACCTGCTTGTGTGTTTACCTGTTTGTGTGTGTGTTTACCCGCTTGTGTGTGTCTACCTGCTTGTGTCTGTCTTCCTGCTTGTGTGTGTGTTCACCTGCTTGTGTGTGTGTTTACCAGACCGGCCCCCCAGTAAGGGCCTGGCCCAGGTCATGGGGAACCTGAGGGTCCAGGTGAAGGGACTCAGAAGGCTGAGGGTTGAACCAGGAACCACCTCCTGGCTTGAAGAGGAGAAGCCTTTGGGCCACCCTTCAGGCCAGAGCCCCTTCCCGGGCCATACCCCCCCAGACCAAGGCCAGACCCCTGATGAACCTGGTGAGTTTGTTGCATTGTTGTTTTTACCTGCTTTTGTGTCTGTTTACCTGTTTGTGTGTACCTGTGTGTTTGCGTGTGTGGTTTGCATTTATCTTTTGAGTTTTATCTGTCAGCATAATCACGAAACATTGACTGAGCGACTCTCTCACCGTCTGTGACAGCAGACAGGCCCCCAAGAAAGGACCTGTCCCAGGTCATGGGGAACGTGAGGGTCCGGGTGAGGGGACTCAGAAAGCAGAGGGTTGAAACAGCTACCACCGCCCAGCCGGGTCAGGAGGAGGTGGAGCCTTTGGGCCGCCCTTCACGCCGGAACCCCTTCAGACGCATTAAGATGGCCTGGGACGAAGCCAAGGCCGTCAGCACCACCGACGCCCCCCCGAACACCCCTGAAGAGCAAGATGTCGTCACTGAGGCTGAGGAGGAAGGGGAAGCCACAAAGCAGGCTGAGGGGAAGGGTCTCAGGCCTCGGATCAACAAGTGGCTGAACCTCAGGAGGAAGGACCTGGCAACATTTGCTGCCCGGTTCCATTGTGGGTCGTCTGTGCGCTAAAAAAAAAAAAAAAGAAAGACAAAAAAATAGCATACAAAAAACCCAAAAAAAAATAACTGCACAATAAAATGTATTACGGCACCATTGTACAGACAAAGTATACACGTCAAACATCTGATGGCACCCGACCAAGTCCACATCGATGTGACATCACACAGGAGGGAATCCCCAGCTTTGTCTGAGCCCGGGTGAATTCAAGCAAAGTATTGAAACATCTGATGGGACTCAACCAAGTCCTCATCGATGTTGCATCACATGAAGGTGTGTCATACTTTGTTTGAATTCACCTACGCTAGGACAAAGCTGGGGTTTCACTCCAGTGGGATGTCACATCGATGTGGACTTGGGCGGGACCCATCCGATGTTTGACGTCCATACTTTGTCTGGGCCCAGGTGAATTTAAACAAAGTATGCACGTCAACATCTGTTGGCACCCGACCTAGTCCACATCGATGTGACATCACACAGGAGGGAAACCCCAGCTTTGTCTGAGCCCGGGTGAATTTAAACAAAGTAGTCAAACATCTGATGGGACTCAACCAAGTCCTCATCGGTGTTACATCACACTGAGGTGTGTAATGCTTTGTTTGAATTCACCTACGCTAGGACAAAGCTGGGGTGTCACTCCAGTGTGATGTCACGTCGATGTGGACTTGGTCGGGTATCATCCGATGTTGGACGTACACACTTTGTCTCAATTCACCTGGGACCAACTGCCAATTCATGTCAATAAAATCAAATAAAAATGTTTGCCGAAATCTTCGTTCTCTTGTGTCTGTTTATAGATGTATGTCTATACTTAATGGCAGACACACGCTCTATGACACACACGTGTGTGAGCGTGCGCACACACAAACAACAGCAGGGGGTGGAAGAAGAACCTGAAAGCCATACTTGAGCAAAAGTAGATATCTTCCCAGAAAAGGGCCCTGGTAAAAGTAAAAGGCACCCAATAGAATACGACTTGAGTAAAAGTCTTCCGCTATCTGATATTAATTGCACTTAAGTATCAAAGGTAATTTTCTGATATTATATGTACTTGAGTATGGAAATTAAAAGTACAAGTAAATACTGTTAATAAAAAAAGCAAATCAAAAATTGTTTTCCCATTTTATATTTATTTGAACTTTCAAAATATATAAACCATAACATCAATTTCCTCACCTTCCTTCACACACACACACACACACACACACACAATGTATGTTTAGTACATGAGCTAAAATAAAGCAACCCTCAAAATGATCATGCATGAAATGATCTTACATTTATGGAGAACTTGAAATATTCCTTACAAGAACTCAAAGAACATCAATCGGGGCGTAGCCAGGACATTTAGTCGGGGGGGGCAGAAGGGGCCAGTCACTTTCTGGGAGTGGCACTTGTGTCTTGTGTTAATCAATTCGGATTATGATCGCCTATTCTTTGTATGGATTATGCATAGATAGGGCACATGGAATGATATATCTTCAGAGTTAACCAGTTTTTGGGAGATAGGCTATAGACCTCTACACTGGGCCTACCTTGTGGAATTTTTGGGGGGGATGGTCAACTGGGCGAAATCTTTGCACACATCTGAGAAAGAATAAAGTGCTATATTGATAGATTTGATTTAAATACTATGTAGTTTGTACCAATTTTTGGATTTGATGGATGCAATTTCTTGCCCTGTCATTGAGACATAGGCTGACGCTATTCATCTGGCAAAAAAAATAAATACACATTGGCATACTTTTTCTGTGAGCCAGATATCAGAAAACAATTCATCAAGAAAATCTTCAGCAAGAGCAATCATTGATGTACAGATAATTTCATTGTGGTGTCATTGTCTGGAATATGTCAACATACACAGTAAATTCCCTAGTGTTAAAAATTGTCAAAATATATGGACTCTTTCAGTTATTACAACAACATTGAGAGTAACGTCATCACACCTATGGCCCTATCTTGCATCCAGCGCAATTGACTTTCTTCACTGACGCATGTGTCATGTTAGTTTGCAACTGGCGCAAAGCATTCTTTTCCCTCCACCGCCACGCGGCGGTAAATTAGGGAATGATCTTGCGCCCCAAGGGGCGGTTCGGCGAAAGGAGGAGGCGTGTTCTGGCGCAAACGTTCACTAGTGCAATTTTGCAGTTTCAGAAAACAATTCTGCCACAAACCAGGAAAAACCTGGTTTAAAGTCAGTGGCGCGTTGTTCAGATGCAATTTTAAGGGCGCATGCATAATGTTGCTTGTGCACCTCGTGCACACACTTTGCTTCTCTCATCTACCTAGCCACACATTATTGTTCAATTATTTGGGAAAGAACAGCTGATAACAGATGTAATAATAAGTTGTACTTTTAAATCAATGCATCTGCAAACACCGTATAGCAAACACATATTTTCTTGACACAGACATTGTGTACAAGCCCATAACATTTAGGATTGATGAGTATTTGATTGTGAGAAAACATTGTTTTACCGCGAGTGAGTGTTAAAAAGAATGAATGAATGCGGGCGCGCGTGTGTGTATGTGTAAAATAATTAATGAATGCGGGCGCGGGTGTGTGCGTCCATCTGTTTACATACACGCAAACTAAACACGTAACGCATAATACAGTCCATGGCAATGTACATTAACGGGGGGACACATGCATATTAGGAACACAAGTCGATAACGATAAAGCATACAATACTGATAAGAAACGATGTTTGTTAATGTATTGGGTATATCATTAAATAGAACCACAGTTACCGCATTTCATGTGTGCGTTAAGTTTTCTTTGCCAAAATTTATTTGAGCACTCAGTATTTCTGAATTTGTGGAAGAAAAACGCTATTCCATGTGTAAATTAGGTCATATAATTTGGCCATGAACTGAGCCATTTGAATTTTGAAATTTATGTGGTCATGCATCTGTCTCAACGGCGACTGCAAACGCGCTTTCAAAATATCAACTGGTCAGATTCAAATGCGCTCATGGCTCTTAAAGGGGATGGGGGATGGCACTCTCATCGATTACGCCCAAACCCCACCTACGGGTAATTAGGCTACTTCAGACCAACCCTTTTTAGATTTGCGGCGGGCGCAAGAGTAATTTATCCGCCAGTAAAATAACAACATCGCCATAGAACCGCCCACATAGCTACTTGCGTTTTGCGCTTCTCACTTGCGTTTCAGACCGTTAAAATAGGGCCCCAAGAGTAAGATATCACCCAGTGCAAGTGTAAAATTTCAGAGTTAAAATTTAGTGTAAAATGTAGTGTTAAGGCACATGGATTCTTTCAGTTATTTCAACAACAGCAAGCGTAGTGACTGAAGGCAGGTGTTCCTAAGAAATAATTAATGGTGTGCGTTGAGGTAGCTGATGAGATGCCAGTATTTTGTCAAATCCGGACTGTTATTGTGAAAGATGAGCAAGTAACGCTAACTGGCTCAGGTGTAGAAACGGTTTGTTTCGATGAGCATTACCACGCATTTTAAATAGTTTAAAGCCATTCCAGGCAGTTCAGGTGGATGATGTTCATGAGTTGGTCTACTTCAAACCAGTGGATGTTCAAATGGTGTATGGATCAACAGATTCCTCCCTTTATATAGTTCCATATTGCCATCTAATGCAGCCTTGACCAGTGGTTTTATTGTCGAAGGTAGAATCATTAACCAGAATAGTCTAAACATTGATATTCGAAATCCCTGTGTGTTTAAAAACATTGCAGATTGTTCTATGGCTGTGTTCTAAAAGCCCTAATAACGTCCTAGTCAACCTCATTTTTCCGTCAATTTGAGTTGTGGTTGTGTATGTGTAGCACTGCATATATTTACATGTAACTAGGGCTAGATTCTAGGTTTTTTTTAGGAGCAGTATGTGACTAAATGAATTATGACACACCAAGACTGATAAGTAATTTTGAACTGTGGTTCATTTATGTAGAAATAAAATGGTGAATCCATACATCAGAGATATCACAAATACACATTTCAGCATATAAACCATATGAACCAAAAAAAAGAATAAATCAAATATGTAAAAAAAAAAAAAAACTACACCAGCATTATGGTGGACAGGAGGGTGGTCCTGCAGCATGAAATGCTACGGCTCGAAGATGTCTTTTACAGGTAGCTCGCCATCTTGTTCTTTTCTCGGTTCCACCACACGATCTCCTCCTCTTAAAAAAAACCCGGCCTGTATTACAACAGACAACATACAAAAATTTCCTTTAGTTCACATGCATTATACCGAAATTAAGAACTGTGTAATAACATACGTTTCATACAATAACATACAATTTACACTGCAAAACACGGTGGACCGCACCTAAAATGGCGGCGCCGTTCACTTTCATTGAACTTGATCATGCTTAGCCTCGTGTTGCTTACTGTAAACTAAAACACACAGTAGCCTCCACAAATGAAAAGAATTACATTCCCATTGTTTAGCTAACAAGCACAGAAAACATGAACAACTGATATATCATTTTACACGGTTTAACTCACCGAGTCCTCCAACGAATAACAAGAGTCCCGTGAAACAATCCAAAAAAACAAAACGAAAAGTGAGGCCCAATGCTCCCCAAAACCTTGCTTTGTTTCCTCTTTTCTCTATCCTCTTTTAACTCTTTATTCTATTCTCTTCATTCTATTCTCTTTCTACTTCGCTTTCTGTCTGTGTCGCTAGTTTTTACCCGCATAAAAACTGCCTCGTACTCGTTCCTCTCTCTCTTCCGCTCGCTCGCCCAATCACTCGCAAGTGATGCTACTTCGCTCTGATTGGTTGACTACGGCTGCACTTGCAAAAAGGGGTATTATACTAAATATATATATATATACATATATACATAATATCATGTATCACTATATTATTATAATATTATAATACATATATTATTTATAAATATATTATCAACTTTCCATTTCTTTAGGTCAGTTAACCTGGGTTACATATCGTCACCCTCTTAAAGTAATGGCCTAAGTCACCTTTTTGCCAAAATGATTTTCTTGCCTAAATCAGCTCTTTGTGATGCTAGCCACCTCTGGTAAAATCCCCAACATCCTCAGTTGAACAGATCATGTGATCCTACCCGTTTAGTGTAATGGCCTGTGTCAAGAGTGTGAATTAGGCCAATTTATTTTGCCTAAGTCACTAGACAAGAGTGACTTAGGCAATTTTATGAGCGTTTCAAGATGGCGGCCACTGTTTTGCCTCACTTATTCCAGAATTAATTCGGCCCAAGTCAGGTTCAAAATTTAGTAAATCACAAAGGCATGTTCATAAATTGGCCTAAGTCATCTTATCCTCTTATGTTACACAATTGACTGACATCATTATTTGTATATCAATAGTAATCTATTGTCATAACCTTTGTGTTTGAAATGATTCATAAATATCATATACTCTATATATGGTTCAGTTTTTTCTGTTTTCTGAACAACTTGAAAATATGACTTAGGCCATTACTTTAAGAGGGTGACGATATGCAAGTTTGTCTCTTAAAAAAAATTAATGGTTTTTCACCTGAAAGTCTCTGTAAAACTTTATTTCATTGATAAATTTGTACTAAGACATGGATACATTGTTGTGTTTTGCTTTTCTCCTGCACACTTATTTTTATTTATTTTAAGTGTAAGCTGGACATGGTAAGGTAGAAAAATAAGCGTTCCATAAGAATAACACTAGCCGGGATTAAATACAATAAAGAGTATATATGTTTCAACACCAGTAGGAGTCAGTTAAAAATCAACACTTTAGGGACTAATCTCTCAGCGTTATTTTTGTCATAGTGTAAAACTTCAGCAGCACTTGCAGTCTTATATAGTCCCAAATACTAACAGTTGGATTAACTCTCAAAATGTAACTCTATGGTGTAATTTTAACACTTTGTAGATAGGGAACGTATGTTATCTGGAATGGTGTTAAAATAGACTCTTTAAGTGTTAGATTTACGCTGCCAGTTTTACTGTGACATATAGGCTATATTTTGAGGATTTAAACTCAATTAGACTGTCTGCCCAAAGTGGAAATTTTCCTTACTTTTCACACATGGAATACTCGGGAATGGCCGAACATACAGATTAACAACTCATATCACCGGAAACGTTAGGATGTACTGTTCGTTCTGATATCTGGCTTGTCATATTCGGACGAGGGATCGATGACGTTCTGTGCTGAGAAGTATGGGTGGGCAGGATGACGGATGCTGAAATCGGATAAAATTGCCTAAACTTCACATCGTTTCAAAGCTAATTTCTCTAGTTTCATGTGAAATGTGTATGGTGTCTGTGTGATATACATCTACTTGATGACCCCCCCCCCCCCCCCCACGCCCCTGTGGAGAACTATGTCCAGTCAATGCCAGCTTGACTAATACAGCGCAACAGTGCAGTTCCGGAAGTAAAAGTCCCATTCATTTTCATCATGGAGATTTTGATTAAAAGCCTTAATGTCGTAACCACCATGTGTGTGTGTGTGGTTTACCTACAACCAGCAACAGGAGGTAAACGTATCGTTCCACATCAAAGACCAAGGCACGGACCAGAAGATGGACAGCACCCTGACAGGTTTGTCTGAAACACATGCACCCACACACACACACACACACACACACACGCACACGCACACGCACACAAACACACACACACACACACACACACACACACACACACACATAAACACAAACACAAAGGCAGAGACAGAGAGAGAGGACAGACGGAGAGAGAGAGGGACGGAGACAGAGAGACAGACAGAGAGAGAGAGGGTAGGCACAACGATGAAAACGTGTGGGTGTTGATTAGATAAAAACATGCAACTGCCGTATCCATATTTTTACACCAACAAGACTACAACGTCTACTTTAGTGAGTCAGGGCTAAATACTGACATGATTAGATTGATCACTAGGGGACAACAAAAGGCAGGTTCCTCACTGCGAGCCAATGGCCCCACGTGGTGCACCAAGGGCCCCTGCTAATAGCATACTAGACCCTTCACATCTTCACACAACCTGGTGATGAACACGCATGATATGGGCTGTGGACCACACAGGGTGTGTGCGTGTGTGTGTGTGTGTCTGCTCCAGTTGATCTACAAGAATGACACTCTCAACCTTGTGTTTGAATATCAAGAGCTGATCAAAGACAAACTAATAGCCTGACTAGTCTTTCTTGGTCCCACGGTGAGTGTTAATGCAAATGTTTTGGTATAAAACATATATAGACTTGGAAACAGCTTATGGACTTGGGAGAACAAATCTCAAATGACGACTTTGTAAACACAAGTGTGTTTTTGTCTACTTTTTGTATTAAAGTAATATTCTTATTTCAGTGGTTTCCATTTGAGTTATTAAAAGGCATATTATAAAAAGTGCAATCAAAAACAATCCTGTTGCCTGCGACGACGAATCAACATGAGGCGCCGCCTCTGGCCAGCGGAACCCGAGCGGCCATTGTGACATCAGCGCCTCTATATAAGTCCCCGCTCCTCAGTCCAGTCCTCAGTGGCGATCAGAGAGCAACGACAGAGGTGTCATATCAATAACCAGAGAGTGAACAAACTAAGAGATCCACTATGGTGAGGAAGAGTCGAATCAGGGGACAGGGGGGACACCAGGTGACCCCGGGTGAAGACCCCTCGTCGCCCCCAGGAGAACAGCGTCCGGCACAGGTGAGGAAGGTGAGGACACGCACACCAACCGCACACGCACACTTTGAGCCTGCAGACGCACATTTGTATTCCGTAAAATCTTGTGGTTGCACATGATTATATTAACTTAGGGTCAAACTGACTTTCTTTGAAGAAGTGCAGGCAAGAAGTACACACACCCACACACATACACTCACACTCACACACACACACACACACACACACCCACACACACACACGATTGAACACATTTAATATCAGTGCTTTATGAAAAATACATAAAATACATATGTATATGATAGATAAATATGTTTATGCATGTTTTTCTTGCACTTTTTCTATTGGAAAAAAGATCAAAATTATTGATTTATGCTTCAGCATATTTTTGCAGTTTTCAAAAGAATGTATACCCAAACATTCCGTCCCCGTGACGACGTCACCGCGGCGCCTCTGGCCAGCGGAACGCGGCGGCCCTCTGACATCACGGGGCCACGCTCCTCTATATAAGTAGTATAATATAATAATAATAATAATAATCTTTATTTATGCAGTGCTTTTCTAAACAGAGCTACAAAGTGCTTTACAGATGAAAAGAAAGAAAGCAAAACAACCAAACAAAAATTAATGCCTAAGAAAAATTGTATCACAGGTCTTTTTTTTTTTTTACAACAATTATAAAACAAAAAATGCAATAAATGAAAAGCGTACCAGGCAAAACATGAAAAATAACATTTAACTTAAATAAACTCTTTAAAGGCTTTGCGGTACAGGTGAGTCTTAAGGAGGGACGTAAAAGATGTCACCAAATCAGCTAACCTTATTTGCTCAGGCAATGCATTCAAAAGCTTTGGGGCGAACACAGAAAAAGACCCGTCACCTTTAGCAGCTAGCCGGGACTCAGGAATAGTGAGTAAAATATAAGTCACCGCTCCTCAGTGCCGTGTTCAGTGGTGATCAGAGAGTGGAGCGATGAGCGTTACCTGGTGATCAGAGAGCGAGCTCAGCGGCCAGTGAGCCAAGTTAGCAAAGAGCGAGGGATCTATGGAGAAGAGAGGGGCGAGGAAACCTTAACGGTGATGATCTCCTCCGACAGGAGAAAGAGGCCTCCCCCGATCCGGACTCCTCCTCCCCCTCTTCGGACTCCCCTCCCCCCCATCCGGTCTCCACCTCGTCGCATAAGGAAGAACTTCTGAGACAGGTGAGGAAGGAGAGGACACCAACACGGAGCGACTGAGACGTCTTTGTGTTTCCTGTCGTGGGTCTTCAGGGTGGGTTCAGGTTCGACCCGATGAGTTCCTGATGCCCTGTGTTTGTGTCCTAGATGGTGAACAGATGGATGGACACGAACGAGGAGGGGAATGACCCGGAGTTGGTCGCAGAGTGGGAGCTGTCAGGGCTGAAAGAGGGCCAGACCCCCCCGGACCAAGGCCAGACCCCCCCGGACCAAGGGCAGACCCCCCCGGACCAAGGCCAGACCCCCCCGGACCAAGGGCAGACCCCCCCGGACCAGGGCCAGACCCCACCGGACCAGGGCCAGACCCCATCGGACCAAGGCCAGACCCCCCCGGACCAAGGCCCGACCGCCCCGGACCAAGGCCAGACCCCACCGGACAAAGGGCAGACCCCCCCGGACCAAGGGCAGACCCCCCCGGACAAAGGGCAGACCCCACCGGACCAGGGCCAGACCCCCGATGAACCTGGTGAGCTCATTGCACTGTTGTGTTTTGTTGTGCTTGTGTGTGTGTGTGTGCACGTGTGTGTGTGTGTGTGCGTGCATCTGTGTGAGTGTGTGTGTGTGTGGTTTGCATTCATCTCTTGAGTTTTCTACGTCAGCATAGTCCCAAAACATTGAGTGAGCGACTCTCACATTAACCGTCACTAAAATAGAACCCATAGCAGCAACAAACACACAACAGCCACTATGGTCGTCACTAAACCGAGTTTTGTCGTTCATTTCTGCCAGGACCCCAACACCAGGGAGAAGACTCAGGCCCTTCCGTGGCCTGGCTGCCTCCGACAGCAGACCGGCCCCCAAGGAAGGACCTGGTCCAGGTCATGGGGAACCTGAAGGTCCGGGTGAAGGGACTCAGACCCAAGGACCCTCGGACCCCGGAACCAAGCCAGCTCCCCAATGTACCTGGTGAGCTAGCTGCATTGTTGTGTTTACCTGCTTGTGTGTTTACCTGCTTGTGTGTGTCTACCTGCTTGTGTGTGTGTCTACCTGTTCGTGTGTTTTCCTGCTTGTGTGTTTCTACGTGCTTGTGTGTGTGTTTACCTGCTTGTGTTTGTCTACCTGCTTGTGTGTGTGTCTACCTGCTTATGTGTGTTTAACGGCTTGTGTGTGTGTTAACCTGCTTGTGTGTGTGTTTGCCTGCTTGTGTGTGTGTCTGTTTACCTGCTTATGTGTTTACCTGCTTGTGTGTGTGTTTACCAGACCGGCCCCCCAGTAAGGGCCTGGCCCAGGTCATGGGGAACCTGAGGGTCCAGGTGAAGGGACTCAGAAAGCAGAGGGTTGAACCAGGAACCACCTCCCGTCTTGAAGAGGAGAAGCCTCTGGGCCGCCCTTCAGGCCGGAGCCCCTTCCCGGGCCAGACCCCCCCGGACCAAGGCCAGACCGCCCATGAACCTGGTGAGCTCGCTGCATTGTTGTTTTAACCTTTTTGTGTGTGTTGTTACGTATTTTAAGCACATAAGCTACCCCCACATAGCCACAAGGAACCAGGATCGAACACATAAGCTGCATTACCCCCACATAGCCACAAGGAATCAGGATCGAACACATAAGCTGTAATTACTATACATAGCCACGAGGGGAGCAGGACCCAACATACAAGCTGCAATAACTACTCCAGTCACAGATGGCAACACCTTTAGACAGGTGAGGAAGCCGGAGCCAATACGTCACATAGGCCACGCCTACTTGATACAACCGCAGAGCGGGAGTCAGATCAGGTCAGAAACATATGGCAGACCCGTTGGTAGCCCCAGGGGTAGCCCCGTGGCTAGGAGATAGCGGTGCGGTATGTCGCTCCACGCGTGTTAAATACAATTCCCCTCCTTTTGCTTCATAGTTACCATACCAAAATACTTTAACAAATAAAGTGAGGTAAAGGCGATCCGGTTTAGACTACTTTCTTCAAGAACACGGCAGTGTGTTTACCTGCTTGTGTGTGTGTGTGTGTGTGTGTGTGTAGCTGCTTGTATGTGTGTGTGTGTGTGTGTTCCTGCTTGTGTGTGTGTGTGTACCTGTGTGTGTGTGTGTGTGTGGTTTGCATTCATATCTTGAGTTTTCTACGTCAGCATAGTCCCAAAACATTGAGTGAGCGACTCTCACATTAACCGTCACTAAAATAGAAACCATAGCAGCAACAAACACACAACAGCCACTATGGTCGTCACTAAACACAGTTTTGTCGTTTATTTCTGCCAGGACCCCAACACCAGGGAGAAGACTCAGGCCCTTCCGTGGCCTGGCTGCCTCCGACAGCAGACCGACCCCCCAGGAAGGACCTGGTCCAGGTCATGGGGAACCTGAAGGTCCGGGTGAAGGGACTCAGACCCAAGGACCCTCGGACCCTGGAACAAAGCCAGCTCCCCAATGTACCTGGTGAGCTGGCTGCATTGTTGTGTTTACCTGCTTGTGTGTCTACCTGCTTGTGTGTTTACCTGCTTGTGTGTGTGTTTACCAGACCGGCCCCCCAGTAAGAGCCTGGCCCAGGTCATGGGGAACCTGAGGGTCCAGGTGAAGGGACTCAGAAGGCAGAGGGTTGAACCAGGAACCACCTCCCGGCTTGAAGAGGAGAAGCCTTTGGGTCGCCCTTCAGGCCGGAGCCCCTTCCCGGGCCATACCCCCCCGGACCAAGGCCAGACCCCTGATGAACCTGGTGAGTTCGCTTCATTGTTGTTTTTACCTGCTTGTGTGTCTGTTTACCTGTGTGTGTGTACCTGTGTGTTTGCTACGTGGTTTGCATTTATCTTTTGAGTTTTATATGTCACCATAATCACGAAACATTGACTGAGCGACTCTCTCACCGTCTGTGACACCAGACAGGCCCCCAAGAAAGGACCTGTCCCAGGTCATGGGGAACGTGAGGGTCCGGGTGAGGGGACTCAGAAAGCAGAGGGTTGAAACAGCTTCCACCGCCCAGCCGGGTCAGGAGGTGGAGCCTTTGGGCCGCCCTTCACGCCGGAACCCCTTCAGACGCATTAAGATGGCCTGGGACGAAGCCAAGGCCGTCACCACCACCGACGCCCCCCCGAACACCCCTGAAGAGCAAGATGTCGTCACTGAGGCTGAGGAGGAAGGGGAAGCCACACAGCAGGCTGAGGGGAAGGGCCTCAGGCCTCGGATCAACAAGTGGCTGAACCTCAGGAGGAAGGACCTGGCAACATTTGCTGCCCGGTTCCATTGTGGATCGTCTGTGCGCTAAAAAAAAAAAAAAGAAAGACAAAAAAATAGCATACAAAAAACTCAAAAAAAAATAACTGCACAATAAAATGTATTACGGCACCATTGTACAGACAAAGTATACACGTCAAACATCTGATGGCACCCGACCAAGTCCACATCGATATAACACACAGGAGGGAAACCCCAGCTTTGTCTGAGCCCGGGTGAATTTAAACAAAGTAGTCAAACATCTGATGGGACTCAACCAAGTCCTCATCGGTGTTGCATCACACTGAGGTGTGTAATGCTTTGTTTGAATTCACCTACGCTAGGACAAAGCTGGGGTTTCACTCCAGTGGGATGTCACATCGATGTGGACTTGGGCGGGACCCATCCGATGTTTGACGTCCATACTTTGTCTGGGCCCAGGTGAATTTAAACAAAGTATGCACGTCAACATCTGATGGCACCCGACCTAGTCCACATCGATGTGACATCACACAGGAGGGAAACCCCAGCTTTGTCTGAGCCCGGGTGAATTTAAACAAAGTAGTCAAACATCTGATGGGACTCAACCAAGTCCTCATCGGTGTTGCATCACACTGAGGTGTGTAATGCTTTGTTTGAATTCACCTACGCTAGGACAAAGCTGGGGTTTCACTCCAGTGGGATGTCACATCGATGTGGACTTGGGCGGGACCCATCCGATGTTTGACGTCCATACTTTGTCTGGGCCCAGGTGAATTTAAACAAAGTATGCACGTCAACATCTGATGGCACCCGACCTAGTCCACATCAATGTGACATCACACAGGAGGGAAACCCCAGCTTTGTCTGAGCCCGGGTGAATTTAAACAAAGTAGTCAAACATCTGATGGGACTCAACCAAGTCCTCATCGGTGTTACATCACACTGAGGTGTGTAATGCTTTGTTTGAATTCACCTACGCTAGGACAAAGCTGGGGTGTCACTCCAGTGTGATGTCACGTCGATGTGGACTTGGTCGGGTATCATCCGATGTTGGACGCACACACTTTGTCTCAATTCACCTGGGCCCAACTGCCAATTCATGTCAATAAAATCAAATAAAAATGTTTGCCGAAATCTTCGTCCTCTTGTGTCTGTTTATAGATGTATACGTATATCTATACTTCATGGCAGACACACACTCTATGACACACGTGTGTGAGCGTGTGCACACACAAACAACAGCAGGCGGTGGAAGAAGAACCTGAAAGCCATACTTGAGTAAAAGTAGATATCTTCCCAGAAAAGGGCCCTGGTAAAAGTAAAAGGCACCCAATAGAATACGACTTGAGTAAAAGTCTTCCACTATCTGATATTAATTTTGGAATTTTCTGGTATTATATGTAGTTCAGTATTGAAAGTAAAAGTACAAGTAAATACTGTTAATAAAAAAAGCAAATCAAAAATTGTTCTCATTTTAGATTTATTTGAACTTTCAAAATATATAAACCATAACATAAATTTCCTCACCTTCCTTCACACACACACACACACTGAGTGACACACAGACACTGACTCTACCTTGCACACATGGTGACACACACAAACACACACACACACACACTGAGTGACACACAGACACTGACTCTAGCTTGCACACATGGTCACACACACACACACACACACACACACACACACATACACAGACACTGACTCTAGCTCGCGCAGTGACACAAACACACACACACACACAAACACAGAGACAGAGGACAAAGACAAGAGAGAGGACAGATGGAGAGAGAGAGAGAGAGAGAGAGAGACGAGAGACGAGAGATAGAGAGGACAGAGACGAGAGAGAAGGACATAGAGAAAGAGAGAGACGGAGAGAGAGAGACAGACAGAGAGAGAGAGGGTAGGCACAGCGATGAAAAAGTCTGGGTGTTGATTAGATCAAAATATGCAACCGCCGTATCCATATTTTAACACCAACAAGACAAAAACGTCTACTGAAGTGAGTCAGGGCTAAATACTGACATGATTAGATTGACCACTAGGGGGCAACAAAAGGCAGGTTCCTCACTGCGAGCCAATGGCCCCTTGTGGTGCACCAAGGGCCCCTGCTAATAGCATACTAGACCCTACACACCTTCACACAACCTGGTGATGAACACGCACTATATGGGCTGTGGACCACACAAGGTGTGTGCATGTGTGTGCGTGTGTGTGTGTGTGTGTGTGCGCACGCGTGTATGTGTGTGTTTCAGCTCCAGTTAGGGTGACCAGATCCCAATTCACCAGATGTGGGACAAAGACTATGTTTGTGTGGGACAAGTAATCTAAAATAACTTAAAAAGAACCAAAAACATTTATATTCTGCCCCTTTGCCTATAACATTACTATGCTTTGCCATCTGGTTGATTCAATAAAAACGTCACAAATATATCTTATTTAAATGGAACTTTCCTCAAGGTCTCTGAGGTGAGAAAACATAGTAGGCATGGAGATTTCATGCTATTTCACAGTTTCTCAAGTTAACACACCTGACTGTATACAATCAAACAGAACAGAGAGCCAAGGCTACAATTGTTATTTCAAGTACATTTACATTTAGGGCATTTAGCAGACGCTTTTATCAAAAGCGACTTACAATAAGTGCATTTGTTACAATAAGTACATTTGTCACAAGAAGTGAAACAATATATCGCTGTCGGTACAGTAAAGATGTTCATAGAACCAAGTGCAAGTATTACAATCGCTAGGCTAACCCATTCCCTGTGTAAAGCAATGATAGCAGCTACTGTAGATGCTACACAATTAAGTACCTTGAATAAGTGCAATGTACAAGTGCCAGGACGTACAACATTCAATGGTGGCTGTGCATTGGTTTCTATGCAGAATCGAGGTGAACTCTGAACAGGTGAGTTTTGAGTCTTTTGCGGAAGCTGGTGAGCGACTCTGCGGTCCTGACATCGGTAGGGAGCTCGTTCCACCACTGAGGTCCCAAAACAGAGAAAAGTTGTGACTTCGCTGATCGACCTTTGCTTGCTCATACCGATGGCCGTACCAGACGTCCAGCTGAGGTAGTTCAGCGGAGGGATCGAGCTGGGGTGTGTGGCTTTACTAATGCTTGGAGGTAGGCAGGGGCAGTTCCATCGAGTGCCTTGTACGCCAGTACCATCATCTTGAATCTGATGCGAGCTATTACAAGTATTGTACTTATTCAACAAGTATTGCCTTTTCTCCAACAACAGAGAGCAACAACCTAACCCCAGCACAACTCAAAACACCACATTAAAGTGTTTGCTCTAGTAGAACAATATACTGAACCACATATTCAAGTAGAACATGCACTGGATTAGTCTACATCAGGGGTTTTCAAAGTATGAGAGAGTGAGCCCCCCCTCAGAGGACAAATTTCAGCTGAGCCCCCCCCCCCCAGCTTTTTTTTCTAAATCCCTGTGTTTTGAAAGATCTTTTAATTCTTTTGCACATTTTAAACATCTCTGATCATATTTTAAATATCTCTGATCATATTTTACACATTTTAAACATCTCTGATCATATCTTTTGGAAACATTTTAAACATTTTTGAAACATTTTAAACACATTTCTTAACATATTTTAACATCTGTATCTAAGCATGTTTTTGCTTAACGTTTTTTAAATACATTTGAACATCTTAAACTGTAAACTGCCAGTTTAGCCTCCTTTTTAGCTCACCTCAACTTTAGTGCGAGCAATGAGTTTGCGTAGCTGTGTTCGAAATCGTTCCCCATCACGGATATAGTGCACTATATAGGGTGCTCGCCATTTTGTAGTGGTGTTCGAATTCTCAGTGGTAAATTTCACGCACTATAAAGTGGATTTAAAATATCCAAAATTTGAGTGAACATACGATGTTCCCTACGCGTTACTCCCGTATACCACAATGCAATGCGGTCGTGTTTTTCCGGAGGAGAAGAAGAAGCTGAATAATAACGAAAACGAATACATTTAATGATGGAGTCTCCGGCTTTTGTTTAGAAATGTCAACAATTTATTTGGGATTTAACATGGAAAATGTAACATTCAAAATTAATTAAAAAAAACTTGATCAACGTCAATTTAACATCAATACAACCTCCAGCTTTCCTCGTGGGTGCCCGGTTTGTTTACATGATATGGGCGCATCTGTCTGCGTCACACAAATACCCGGCGCATTTACTGACGCAAATGACGTTTAGAAATGTTAGCGTAGTGTCCGAAATCACGTTTGTTCGTTCCCTATGTAGTGCACTATATCATAAACACTATATAGGGAATAGTGAGTGAGTGAATAGGGAACGATTTCGAACACAGCACGTCTTCGTCTTTGTGTTTTTTCTGTTACTTTTTCTGGTTTATTTTTTTCTCACGTCGAGCCCCCCCGAAGAACTCTGGCGCCCCCCAGGGGAGGCGTGCCTCACCGTTTGAAAACCACTGGTCTACATGGCGTATAGGCTGATTACCTGAACAAAACAAAACTCACTCAGCTCAGAATCACATGGATTAACTACACAAAGGAAATGCATTTGAAAATGATCTACTTACTGGACAATGCCTACTAAAGGCACACCTAGGTATACAATTAGGCAATAGGCACTACATAAGATAATAACGTTTTTTGTGAGTCCCGCATTGTCTGTGTCGTTTCACGTCGTATTCACCTCTGTGTGAAATGGAAAAATGACTCAAGCAAACCCCACACAAAACTTTACCAGACTCGCCTTACACTCGTTTCACCCGGGGAAAGATGGTTTCCCAGTCTTGATTGTAGCTGCATTTCCTGTTTTTAGCCGTACGAGTTGCATTTTTTCTTGTTGGTGCGCGTGCCCTTAACCTGCGTCCGCGTCCCAGTTTGATTGACATGATCAAACAGCCCGCCCCGCCCCCTGATTAAAGCCCTCACTCCTGTCTCCGCATATTTTGATATTTGATAAATGCCAGATTATAGAACACGCCTTTCGAAAAAATAAAAAATCGAGTCTGACTGTCAATAACAATGCGGGACAACGTCTCAATTTGTGGGACGTGTAAAAAGTAATGGAAATGCGTGACTGACCCCTGCAGCACAAAGCGGGACAGGTCACGCTACCCCATTTTACATTTTATTTTTCTCCAATATCCTCCCTTCTTCCAACCTGTCTTCGTTCAAGTGCACGAATGCTGGGAGGAACAGTTGGAAGAGATTGGTTAAACCTGATAGAAGTAACTGGACAAACATGACTGAATGGCGAAATAATACATTATACATATATGTTTTGGCCCAAAAATATTGTTGAGAAGCTTTAACTGTTTTGAAACTAGACAAAAACAAATCATCACTTATGGTATATACGTCATATGCAATATAGTCAGCAATAGATGGTTTTGATCATATTACGTCAGGTAACTATGCATTGGATTAGAATAACATTCTAATCTGGAGATTAGAATAACATTCTAATCCAATCCATTAGAGCTCAGCTCTTTCAGAATGAAATTTGATCACATGAACACTTCTGTGCATTCAATGTACATTACCTTATATGTATGGATATATTCACAACTGTTGATTTTTTTTTGCCTTAATGTTTAGATAAACAACAAATCATCATCGAATATGATTTGATCAAGTCTATGATATGAAGTGCTCCAGTGGCGCAATCGGTCAGCGCGCGGTACTTATAAGACAGTAAACTGCAGCAAGTCATGCCGAGGTTGTGAGTTCGAGCCTCACCTAGAGCAAGCTTTAGCTTTGTTAAACATAGTTGAGGACTTGGATTTCTACTGTAAAGTCTTTGTAATCTGTTGACACAAGCAAGTGCCGTCTGATTAACAATAGCTTGACTAAAACAATGAACAGCATCCTTAAATAGAATATTGTTTGACAAAATCTGTTTAATCAAGGCTCCAGTGGCGTGATGAAGAGGTGAATGGACACTCCACTTTTGTGTGTGTTGTGACGTGTTAGAGAAAATGTCTCCAGAGGACTCAGGAGCTCATGGTCCCCCAAGCCACGAGTGGAGGAAGAGCCAGCGGGAGGGACTGAAGACTGGGTCCAGGTCAGGACCCCTCAGAGGGACCTGGGACTGAAGACTGGGTCCAGGTCAGGACCCCTCAGAGGGACCTGGGATTGGAGACTGGGTCCAGGTCAGGACCCCTGAGAGGGACCTGGGACTGGAGACTGGGTCCAGGTCAGGGGGCGGGACCCCTCAGAGACCTGCTGGGATCCAAGGGGCTGGAAGCACATTCCAGGTGAACCAACAGAGAGCAGAGCTCTGGAGAAACATTTACTACGTTTGGAGACACGGGAAGAATCAATGGCAGAACACACCAGAACATTGAGTTGGATCCTCCAAGTTGTTTATTATCATTATGCTTTATTAACAAATCCATTACGTACATGATAAACGGAACTAAAATAGAAGCCATTACAAATCATAAACAGTTCCAACATAACACACTCGCATGTTGTGAAGTCACTCACAACATGAACCTCATAAGCTTTTCCCATAGACCACATCATTTTTAAATATATGATTAAATCTGCTGTAAATCAGGGTCAGTGTTAGGCTCATCAAAATACAAACTGATGTCAGAGCCCTTTAGTATCTAACTATTCATATATGAAAATAATAAAACTATTGTAGAACACATTTATACGCAGCCCCTCTGGGGTCACATGGTAGGAAAAATACCTTGATGTTTAAATCCGTGTGCACCGTTCCCTCGGATTCTGAAACCGTGAAAATGGATTTGGTTTGTTCTACACAGCAGGGATTCCCCATGAAGCATTGTGACGGCGAAGGCATGTCTGATTCAGACCAGCATCTATACAGTATGAATGACTGCATGTAGGGTTTATCTTTTCACATTTGACTGTACTGTTAGTTGGTTTTACAATCAGCCTTCTTGTGTGCAATAGTAGAGTTGCAGGACGACAATCATTGTGGTTTTCATGAATATGTTGTAAAATGTAGATATTTCTGTTCATTGTAGAACAAATATAGTTATTTTTTAACATTGTTTTTACGATATTTTTGAGTTCTTAGAATGATGATGATGTTTGACATTTGTTAGTTCAGATTATACTAATCTCTGACTGAAACACCATGTTCAGCTCATGTTGAATATATCTGGTACTCGTGCATGAGGCCGGTGTTGGACCAGTTAGCGTCACAATGCTTCATGGGGAATCCCTGCTGCGTAAAACGAACCAAATCTGTGCACACGGATTGGGAATCCGACGGAACGGATTTACACCAAGGTATTGTACACCACACCAAGGTATTGTTTCTACCATGTGACCCACGAAGGGCTCCGTACATTTATTTTTATTGATTGATTGACATTTTATCTTAGTAAAGCCTGCCTAGTCACTCTATGCAAGATCTTTAAAGTAATTTCAGACTCAACGGGTGGCACCGCGCCGCGAGGTTACACAGCCCAGCTTGGGGACGACAGAGAGGGCTGAGAGATTAACAAAAATATGGAAATATAGACTAGTGTAGTTTACTTGACTTCAGTATATTTATCTAATCACACCATTTTTTGGACTTATTTACTCATTCAGGCTGAAGACACTTAAGATAATATTACTTGTTTTAAGAAAAATAATTTTGTGCCAACCAATTTAGATAATGAAAGTAATTCTAAGCAAATGTATCTTAAATTGTTGAGGAGGTAGCCTTTAAACATGTTAACAACTCAGCTTAAGGATTTTTTTACGTGTTTCAAGACTCACATCAACCTGTTTTAAGAATGTAGCCCAACTCATTGAGATAATGTAAGAATATATTGTATGTATCATGCATTAATTTACTCTGGGACAATGCAGTGTTCTATGGAAAACCTTTACCTCAGTTTGATTGGTTAAGAATAGACATTAGCCAGTTAAGGTAGCAGGTGTGTGTTAAGGTGGCTGAGAGACTGATACTACCTGCTGCACCATTAACTACATACAAAAGTGTGTGTGTGTGTGTGCCTGTATTTATATATGCATGTACTATGTGTGTGTATGTATTTATGTATGCTTGAACTGTGTGTGTGCATCTCCTAAGCTTGGAGGATTTCAACTCAAGTCACAGGAAAAATCAGGTTTATTATGTTTAATAAAAATAATAAATTGTTCCTTACATGTGCACAGACGGTGACTAAAATAATAGAAGTACCGGAAATTAAAAATCCTAAACAGGACAGGTGTGTACGTTTCTTTAATAACTGAACATGTTCTGCTGCCTTGTTCACAACCGAACACAAGGAATCAATATTCAGTTTAACCTCTTGATCCCGAAATGAGCCGTATCCGGGCCTCTCCCCAGCCCAATGCAAAGACCTTTGAAGGCCTTGAAACACATGAGGAGCGGACCCCTACAAAGAATAGATTCTCAACTTTTTGTCTATCATAACCTTTGTTCACCAAGCGGAAGACAATTCCAAACCCAAACAATATAAACGCATGTAACAAAAGGTTATGTATTTCATAACTGCACATGCACAGCAATTGCGATCTTTCATAATTTGCATTCATTTGATCTTCACAAACTATCTATCATATGAAACCTGAGGCTCCACTGATTTCCACACTCCATATCACTCTGTGACTAACACCTTAAATGGAAAATCGAGTGTCTTTGCACCATTTTGCAAATAAACATGGTGTTTACAATCAATGCACACTAGCTGAGAGAGGGTTTTAGAGGAAATAGGTTAATTGCCTTAAATCAGAACACACATTCTTAATTTGTGTGCCATAGTGCAAGTCTGGCTTGGTGTCATATATTCACCCTGACCTTTCAATAGAAGTGCCAAAATAGTACAACGGATTCTCAAGATATCTACCGTTTGTGTCAAGCCTATATTGTAAATGTTTGATTGGTTTGCATTGGATTTATTGAATTATAAACCTACCTCTACTAAAACTTCTCTATATTTGATCTTCTACGCTTTATTGCCATCAAATATTGACCCAGGTACTCATCAGATGTTGTGCTATGGCCCTTTAGTACTATAGGGCTACTAGCTGTTAATGAACTCAGTGGTATTCAATCTAAAACCTGACATTTATTTCAGGCAGAAATTAAATCTTCCACTTATGCTATGTTGTAGCTTTATTTACTCTAATCACGTGTTATCCAAATATTAAACATCTTGCACAACAATCTCACAGGTGTTATCTTTCTTTTGGTACCAAGATTACAGATTATAGTCCTTGCAGTTGTAGAGATATATTATATTTACTTTGAATATGTTATTATCAGGAAAATAAACAGAAATAGGCTTAAGGATGAAGCAGTTAATGTCATTCACATGAACTCCATTAGCTTTCCCATAGACGATTTGAATGAATGAATATAGTCAATCTGGTTTAAATCAGGGTCAATGTATGGCTTATCAAAAGTAAAACTGAACCCATTAGCATGAAAAGGTTTATAGTAAAAAAATAAATACTGTAGTATACTGTAGTTAAAAAAGATGGATACACAATCAATCAAATTTAAAATATATCTCTGTAACCTCTGCTTAGTCAGTTAACCATATGGAAGACCTTAAAAGCAAATTATTTGTATTGTTTCATTTACTACCCATTTCATTTGACCGCTGACTGCTAAGTAACACAGCCCAGCTGTTGGAATACAGAGAAGGCATAGATATCAACTATAACTACCAGGAGATACTACCATAACTTGTTGCTATATTTTGATGATATATTATGATTAATATATATGCACATGTCTTTGCAATTTATATATGCATGTTTTTTAATGTGTGCGTGTGTGTATTATATATGCATGCATTTTAGGGTGTCTGTGTGTGTGTGTGTCTGTGTGTATGTGTGAGTGTGTGTGTGTGTGTGTGTGCGTACATATATGTTTGTTTTTCGTACGTATATGTTTGACTACAACTAACACAGCTTCACTGAGGAACTATTCCCACACATTCCAAACCCAGGATAGAGTTTCTCTGTGAATGTGGACTTGAAGGTGTGGATATGTGTCAGTGTGTCTGAGGAATCATCCCCATCTGGGGACAATCTGTAGAAGGACAGAGTGCCAGCAGGCTGGTCCAGATACACTCCTACTCTGGTAGAGCCAGCGGGGCGGGTGTATATGCGTGTCTTACTACCGTTGTAACAGGCAGTGTAACGATCACTCCGACAATAAAGACACCAGGCCTGGTTGTGCCGTGCAAGACTACCTTCATATCCTTTCCTTGGGATTCCACTGTATGTCACTCCTATCTCAACACTGCTTTCCCACTCTACCTCCCAGTAACAGCGGCCAGACAGACCCTGTCCACACAACACCTGGGACAAGGAGTCAAATCTCTCTGGGTGATCATAATACGACCTTGTATCTTTATACCATGTCACCTTTCTGTTGTACTGAGACAAAGAGAGATTACTGTTGGCTGTGTATCCATCCAGTGTGAGTCTACAGGCATCTGAAGGAACAAGACATAATTAGGCTGCTGAACCCCACAAAAAACACTAATAAGATCATTCATCAAATATTAGTCAATTCAATAATATGGAAGGTATGTCTATTAGTATGTCGTGTTTAC
This sequence comes from Pollachius pollachius, assembly GCF_949987615.1. Taxonomy (NCBI): domain Eukaryota; kingdom Metazoa; phylum Chordata; class Actinopteri; order Gadiformes; family Gadidae; genus Pollachius; species Pollachius pollachius. The sequence continues at coordinate 2,892,870 of NC_136937.1, forward strand.
ACCTTCACTCAACAAACGTTTGGTTTATCATTATTAAAATTATCATAAACAGCATCAGCCTAACAGTAATAATATCATATTTCTCTGCAAACAATGTACAAGTAGCACTGTGCCACCTCGGTAATTAGTGGACTTTCATTTCATCCCATATTTCATTTCTGAATCTTTTTTCATTAATTATGATGTTGTACATATTGTGGTGTTAGGCGCCACATAGGTGGTCCCTTTGAATAATAACTTTCCATGTAGTTAATCGACTCATATTAGTTTGCCAACCTTTTTCAGTTTATTTGTTCTATAGGAAACAACCCCGAAGTATCCCCTCTAAAGAGGAGTACAGTGGCTCTGTTCCAATAAATGGATTGAACCTGACTCTTGGACTGACTCAGCACATACGTTTCAGTGTGGAGTCATTTGCACTTTAACATTTGTGAACTTTGTGTGAATTTTTTTTTATCAGTCTGCAAATCTTTAACGTGATTCTCACATGCGTCAAATAAATTCTGCGCAATCTTGCACGATACCCTGTCAACAAATACAACAATATTTGATAATACAATTTAATTATGATAAAAGTGTGTACACACTCCCGCGGATTCCCTGAAAATACTTCCTTGGCACATATTGCCTATCCGGCACTCGTCAAAATGATCAGCAAATAACACTAATCTGCTCTAATAGATCGGCCAGTTCAACCACCTGAACAATAGATGGTGATGTTTGATCTGGTGAAAGCAATCTAGTATTGATTTTATTTAAATAACTAGCAGCTTTTATATTTGTTAAATTCAGCAAGAGTTTGTCTGCTACTGAACCATCATGACTCAATCCTTCTGTTGTCCAGGGACAACGGATGGAAAATAGCCTTCTGGCTAACTCTGGTGCATTTACAGGAATGTTTAATTAATGTACACTGTCCCTGTTAAAATAAACCAATAAATAAATAAAAAACCGACTTGCACCGGCGGCAGTGATTAAAACAGCTATGGTTAAATCAATCAGTAATGTGTTGAATCGTCACCTGCCTTCTATTAAATATGATTAGATTCAAGAGTAGATTATATCTCAACGCTAGCCTGGGAGCGCCTCGGGATCCCCCCGTTAGAGCTGCTGCCCCGCGACCCTACCCTGCATCAGCGGTTTTGAAGATGAGATGAAAGATGAGATGAGATGAGATTAAAAAGTTGTAAGAATACTTACATTTCTTTAGAACTGACTCCAGGTCAGGCACTCTATCCATGCTCCTGTTCAGTGTTTTCGTCTGAATAATATAATATGTTTTGGCCCAAAAATATTGTTGAGAAGCTTTAACTGTTTTGAAACTAGACAAAAACAAATCATCACTTATGGTATATACGTCATATGCAATATAGTCAGCAATAGATGGTTTTGATCATATTACGTCAGGTAACTATGCATTGTAGTTACCTGACGTAATGTAGGACATTATTATTGACGGACATTGGATCTCCATCTTTGTCCAGTCCCTGGTGTCTTGAGGATTAGTCAGGGATCTCAAGGTCTGGAGGAAGTGGAGGGGGTCTTCAATGTGTGACAGCTGCTTCACCTCTGACCTTATATCTTCTATTTCCTGCGCCAGCTCTTTGACTAGGCCTGAAACTTGTTCTTCTGTGGGTTTTAGTTCCTCTTTAACCATCTGGTCTAGCTTGTCCAGGCCATCTCCAATGCAGTCCTTCAGGGCATTGAGGGCCTCGACACCAGGGGCGATCTGACTGGCAGCGTCTGCTTTGCAGCGTTCCTCTCTGTCCTTGAGCTCCTCAATCTTTCGTTGTCTCTCCTGGATCGTCTGCTGAACTTCAGACTCTATCTTCCCCAGCTGGGCCATCTTCACTTCATATTCCTCCTTCAGAGGTACAACAGGATGGGACTTGTGGTCCGTCACTGTGCATAACTGACACACACACACCTGTTCAGTCTGGCAGAAGAGCTCCAGAAGTTGGTTGTGTTTCCTACACATCCTCTCTTCCAGATGCTCCATAGGCTCGACCAGCTGATGGCTCTTCAAAACTGTGACTCTCTGATGTGGCTCCAGGTGGGTTTGGCAGTAAGAGATAAAACACACTAGGCAGGACTTCACGGCCTTCAGCTGGGTCCCAATACAGATGTCACAGGGAACTTCTGGTTCAACACAAGGCTGCTCTTTTATTCGTACAGACCTTCTAAACTGATCAACCATCTCTGATAAGAGGGTATTGTCCTGTATATCAGGTCGTGTGTGAAAGAGCTCGTTGCAAACTGGACAATTGTACTGGTCTTTGTCATCCCAGAACTTTGTAATACAGGTTCTGCAGAAGTTGTGTCCACATGGTGTGGAGACTGGGCTGCTGAACACATCCAGACAGATGGGACATGAAAAGTTATCTTCAGACCCGGAAGTGGGAGCAGAGACCATTCCTAGAAAACATTGGTTTTATTAAGTTAAAAAACACTTTAAAAAAAACGATATTATGCATGTATGTTCATATATTTGTGTTGTTTCAAACATAAATCTTCACCAAAAAGGCCGGAACAACATGAAACCCAGCACAGGACAACCTTTTTGAGGATTATGGGCTCACAATATAATATTTTCAGGCTTTCGAACTGTTTTGTTTCAATAACGTTGATCAACTTTTCCAGAAAGAGAGAACTGCCTCAATGCGCGTTACTTTGGTTTAGATTTTAGATGAATTGTGAAAGTGATAAGGGAAAATAAAAAAAGGTTACGTAAAATAATGAATATAAATATAAAAAAGGTTTGTTCTGCAAAAGTAATATGGGGAGTCATTCCAAATGAAGCGCCGTTCCTTTATAGCCTATGAACCGGACCAATCTGAGTGCTAGTTTTTAATTGGCTCTGCCATACACGTCAGCTACTCCTGTTCAGATAGATTTACAGCAGACCTGGCCCGGGTCGGGCCAATCAAAACCGTTAATCAAATATGGAGGGGGTTTAATGCGATGACTCAAATAAGAGTCTATTTTCTCTTTTTCAAAGTCTCTTACCGCCCCTCTGTGTGTCGGCCAGTTCCTCCTGGTTCATCTCCATCAGGCAGAGCTTTGTGATGTCCACCACTCCCTCTATGGCGCGCCTCCTCTGCTCCTCCATCTTACCAACCACCTCCTCCTCCTCCCTCTTAAGCTCTGAGCATTGTAGGTAATGTAGGAAGAGATCCTTTGAGAGCTTCTTCAGCTCCTTGTCTAGAAAAGCGTGTGTGTTCTCCTCAGCCTTCTGGAACAGAACAAACATCAAGGAGAACTTTACTCTGAAGTAACCAAGGACATCAGAAGCATCTGTCTTAGATTCATGTCCTGCTGGTCAATAGAGGGAAGCCTGGAGACTATTAGCACCGCAAGAGATGCTTTCTAATGTCCATGTCGAACTAAAGTCAGATGTCTTGGTGGACATTTACACACCCTGATCCGGTCTGCTTGATGCTGGTCTGCAGACTGAGCACTGGTAACATTTGACCTCTCCTGGTGTGGTCTGTTGAGAACACACACACACACATACACACAAGGATATGTTGTATTTTCCTTAACTTATACACATCAGTAGTCTGAAACAACCTAGTGGTCTGTTTTTGTTGTCTGTTTGAAACTCGACTCTACCTCTCCTCTCCAGAGGGGCGTCCATCTTTAAATTCAGAAGGACTACTCATAGCCGAGTCACTCTGCATGGAGGCACAGCTGGGACCAGGGGTATCTGCTATCTCCACTTCTGCTATCTCCCCTTCTGCTATCTCCACTTCGACTTTTCTAGAAAAACAAATAACATCTGGAACAGGACTACAATATCTAGCATTTCGGCATCATCATCACACACGAACATCGCAAGACCACGCAATGTCAGGTAATTTACCTTAATCACGGTAGGCTTAACAATGTTTGCTGCTTGATACAAAAGGAAAACTTGCACGGTCCTCATTTTCCATGACTTATCTAGAAGAATAGCCCCTCTTTTAAACAGGGCTCTACAATGTGAGCATTTCACCCATTTTGGCATGTAAAAAATGTGTAAATGCACATGAAAGAAAATATGTTTGTTAATTTGTTTTAACTTTACACAATCCATCCCAGGTTGCTATACTAACTTTCTGCACAGTGCATTCCTGGATGAAACTAGTTTGTAAATTAATACATAATTTTTCTTGCTTACATGAGTGAGCTGACATGGGTACCACAAATCAATACATTAGCATAGCTGCATCAGCCTTTTCACCACATTTAGGAGAGCAGCAAATTATCAACTAGAGAATGGAAAAAACGTAGTGAGCTTAAAGTGTAATTCCGGCGAAAATTGGACCTAGGGTCTTTTTCGGCATGAAAACCAATCAAATAAGCCGTCCAGACCTTTTTTTCGTTGATCTACTAGTATAAGGCTTGTCTGGAGCAACATTAACAGCCCAAATGGCTTACAGTGCATTGGCTATGGGGCAGTATGATGAATGCTTTCAAACCACCTTTTTTGAACTACTAATATTGCTTAAAATAGCACCAAACCTCTGCAGTAGCATGACTAGCTTCCCTACCCATAAAACGAAGCAACAACGTAGTTAGCGAACCAGAACTGTTTCCTGAAAAGTAGGCACCTTAATCTCCTGTTACTGAATTCCTGTATTTTTCGATACCACCATATATATCACAAAGACAAGAGAATGCAAGCCATTTTTCCCGTTATCATCCAGCCCTAACGTGGAAATTAGGATTTGCGGATGTCGACTGTTGAATGTGCTCACCTTTTCTTAGAAGGTTGGGGATTTCCATCTTTGGATTCCGGATGTTGAGCCATGGACAAGTCAGTCTCCATGGAGACACAGCTGGCTCCAGGTGAGCCTGCTCTTTCCTGCTGCTCTGGGCTTTAACACAACACAACACACACACATCTTTTACTCAGACTAATGATGGAGTCATGGTGTATCACTGCTGAGCTCTGAGATGGACAAAAGTCAGAGAGAGAGAGATCCTCTTCTTACCTCTTAGCTTTGCTCTGGCAGCCATGTTCCCCAGACAGAGCGGTCCTAGAGGTAGGACCCCCCTCCTCTCTCTCCTCATCCATAGTAGACTGGAGACCTGGACACAAACACAACTCATCGATCACAAAACACATTTACCTTTTGAACTTTAGCTGTTTATTTAGAGAGTAGATCATAGACCATCAATATGAACCCCACAACATAACCACAGTGACCTCAATACAGTACAGATGTGGACAGCACATGAGAAGATTAAACAACTTGGAGACTGTAACTGTGCTTAAACTAATACAATTGACTTGAACTTATCATAGTATAATTAAAAGTGATTGTGTTTGAGTCAGTTTCCCACTGGAACAAAGTCTGAATTATGTCACTTTACTGAACCACTGATTCCATATAAATAAACTAGTGAAGCTCAACACATCGATATGGTATCCTCTTATTATCACGATATAATCGTTTATCGAGCATCACGAGGAGGCATGGCCAATGAGTCTATTTCTCTCCCTCTATGGCTCCAGCTTTGGTTTAAACCAGAGTCTAGAACCGCAGGAACCCCCCTTTGAAAGTGGTACAGTCCAGCAACATGTTACTAGGAGGATTTATAAAACTATAAATCCCCAGTCGCTACGCACAAATATGTAACCTGTGATTTAAATATCAGGACATTCAAAGGACTTCTGTCACATCCTTTTTTTCATTTTTTAGTAGCATGAAGACAAACAAATCGCTTTTTTTTCACAGGTTATACAATGTTCAAGTAAATAGTTATAAAAGTAACAATGCAAGGGAAGAAACAGTGGTTGAAGTGTTCCTAAAACAAGAAAATCAGGAAAATAAAAATGATTAATGATTAAAGTGGATGTAGAGAAAGATTGGTCTTCATGGCCGCTCACTAAGAAAGACTGAAGTTCAGAGGAGGAAGTCGTTAACACGTCTCAGATAGGAAGCGATGTTACGTCAGCTGGCATCACGTGATTAAGGAAAGAGAAGGTTTGATGGTGCGTTCACATCGCTGGAAATCATGGGGAAAACATTTTCGCGACGTCGGAATGTTCTCGTGAACGACACCTCATGACGCTGTTATGATTCTACTTCCGTTCGGTAACTGGGGCCAGATTTTGATAACAGAGTTGCCCAGTTGGTGACGTATGGTTTACTAGGAAGGTGCATGAACAAGGCGGAACATGAACGTTTCACTGAATATAAAAGAATCAACCATCTTATCACATACTTGACTATTGATGACATAACCGTCTGTTGGCATTGATTTTGCTCAGTTTTTAACGTTGTGTACTGGTAAACCAGCTCTAGATAAGGGAAAGTGTAGTCTTCCATACAGTGGCAATACAATACAGTGCTTCTCATAAATGAAGCAAAAGGATAGTAGGTGATAGGCTACAAGGAAATAAAGGCGTTCAAACTTGAAACTGATCCTACTAAGTTCTGACTTTTTTTTCTCGGATAAAAAAACCTGCAGTGAAGAGCTTTTAGATTCCCAACGCAGCGCACATGAACGGTCGCTGTCGGGAACACGCATAAGCGTGAGCGTCATCACTGGCGAGCCGTCTCGTTATCACCAGGACCGTGAATGTGCCTTGAGACCTCAGACATGCACGCACGCATGCACACGCACACACTGACGCACACACACATGGACGCACACAAACACACATTCACGCACACGCTGCTTGTTTATTCGTCTTCACACAAACTTTGAGTGACTCTTGAGTCAACAGTGAAGTAAATTATTTTAGTCTATGCTACTTCTGATGACATGTTTCAAGCTAACAACAGAATGGTTTCTTCTCCACATAATGGGCAACAACATATAAGGTTTTATGAGTTTGTAGATAAGTTAAAGTCTACAAACATGGCCATTTCGCCATTTCCGCCAAAGCCAAGACAGACCAAAGGTTAACCTGGTTGAATTAATACCTGTAGGCGTGGCTCATTTACCGTTCCGCCCACTTCCAATATAAACAGAATTCTTACCTGTGTTCGGGAGATGCTTCATGAACCACCTCCAGAACGCAAGCTCGTTTACCTTGTGTCTCTGTTATAATAAACCACGTGTTGAGCATTTACCCCTCTCCGAGTCATACCTAGCCCGAGACGACCATACCACAAAGGATCAAATTAGTTTTTCATCAACAGCAGCCACATACTGTCACACTGCGAGTATAGTTCTACCGCACACTCTATCTACCTCTCTCTCTCTACCCGTCTCTCTCTCTCCCTACCCGTCTCTCTCTCTACCGCTCTCTCTCTACCCGTCTCTTTCTCTCTCTCTCTCTACCCGTCTCTCTCTCCCTCCCCCCCTCTCTCTCCCTCCCCCTTTCTCTCTCTCTCTCCCTCCCCCCCTCTCTCCCTCCCCTCCCTCTCTCTCCCCATTTCTCTCTCCCTCCCCCCTCTCTCCCTCCCCCCTCTCTCTCCCCCTTTCTCTCTCTCTCCTCCCCCCTCTCTCTCTCGCTCTCTCTTTCTCTCTCTCCCTCTCTCTCCCCCCCCTCTCTCTCTCTACCCGTCTCTCTCTCTTTCTCTCTCTCTCTCGAACTTGAACTTGTAATTTAAATATCAGGACATTCACAGGACTTCCGTCTCGTCCTTTTCAATTTGAGGATCAAGACAAAATCACTTGAATATTGAACTCAGTGTTCAATTTACCACAGGTTAGTAGCGCAACAGTAACAGTGAAACATTAGCTAACGTTGTATTCTCTAAAGTGACCTCATTATTATATACCAATAACCTAAAGACAATATAAACGGTAGTAAACTGGTTGTTCATTATTACACACCATTAACCTAAAGACAATATAAACGGTAATAAACTGGTTGTTCATTATTATATACCAGGAACCTAAAGACAATATATAAAAGGTAGTAAACTGGTTGTTCATTACAAGGGCATAGGTTTGGTCTGAGCTTTGGTTGGGACACTGTCGGACTACCTTATTTTATCTTATCTTATCTTATCTTACCTTATCTATTCCGGGATTAAAATGCGTCCAAGGGGATCTAGAGAAACATCGATCTTTACTGAGAAAGAATGAGGTTCAGATAACTCACAGGAACCGCCCCCTCTCTGTGATAGCCAATCACAGCCTCGGATACCTCACAGGAACCGCCCCCCTCTCTGTGATAGCCAACCATAGCTTCGGATACCTCACAGGAACCACCCCATCTCTCAGCCCGAAGGGTGTTTTCTGATAAATCGAAAGTTTGAGAGCCTTCAGGAACACGCGCGCGCGCACGCACGCAACGGGCCGATTCGATGACGCTGGAGGGAAAACACACGGCTATGGTCGTTACAGCCTCACCACAGTGCGAGGACGAGGGGAGGGAGAAACTGTCATCACATAACAACACAGAAACATGCTGGCTATATGGAGAAGGAAGAGGAAGAGATGATTTATGAAAGTTTGGCTTAAACCAACCCTCACTATGTTTGATTTCAGGCCTGAGTCCAAGAGATCTAGACTTGAACCAATAATAACAGATCACGTTACACATTTAACATTTTATCTTTTGTCTTTGTGTAAAACCAAAGCTGTTGACCTAGTAGGTTTTGGTTTAGGGTTTAGATTAACATCAAATCATGATTAAATCATCATCAAGTCTTTATCAAAATTGTGCTCCAGTGGCGCATTCCGTCAGTGCACGGTACTTATAAGACAGTAACCTGCCCCGAGACATGCCGAGGTTATGAGTTTGCGCCTCACCTGGAGCATGCTGTAGCTTTGTTGAAAATAGAGTGACTTGGACTTCTTCTTTGAGGCAACAATCCGTTCATACAAGCAAATTCTGTCAAAGCGATCTAAACATAGACCGTGAACCAATACTTACAGGTCATTACACATTTAAAAACCTTTATTTTGTCTTTTTGTAAAGCTGAAGCTGTTGACCTAGTATGTTTTGGTTTAATATGTAGATTAAGATCCAATCATCATCGTTGTCATATTGTGCTCCAGTGGCGCAATCGGTCAGCGCGCGGTACTTATAAGACAGTAACCTGCAGCAAGTCATGCCGAGGTTGTGAGTTCGAGCCTCACCTGGAGCAAGCTTTAGCTTTGTTAAACACAGTTGAGGACTTGGATTTCGAGCAAGTGTCGTCTGATTTACAATCGCTTTGCTGAAACCAAGAAGAGCATCCTGAAATAGAATTTTGTTTGATTTGAGGCCAGAGATCAACAGAGATGTAATCCGAGAGATGGAACCGATAGCCAAAGGGCAGGTTAAACACTTTAAATTTAAGTTTTGTCTTTGTTGAAGACAAAATCTATTGACTTAGTTATGGCACTTGGAGAAAGCTTTAGCTTTGTTGAAGATAATTTAGGACTACTGGACTTCTTCTGTAAAGTAACAATGTTAAATGTGTAATATGACATAACATTTTTGGTTCAAGCCAATGATTAGATCTCTTGGACTCTGGCCTCAAATTGAACATAGACAAGACATAGTGAAGGTTAGTTTAATCCAAGCTTCTGTAAATAAGACATAATTTGTTTGTGTGAACAGATTGTTACTTTACAGAAGAAGTCCAATAGTCCTTAACAAAGCTAAATATTGCTCCAGGTGAGGCTCGAACTCACAACCTCGGCATGTCTCGGTGCAGGTTACTGTCTTATAAGTACCGCGCGCTGACCGATTGCGCCACTGGAGCACTTCGGCATGAACACTTGAAGATGATTTTACGTTTTTCTAAACATTAAACCAAAACCTACTAGGTCAACAACTTTGGTTTTACACAAAGACAAAACTGAAAATTATAAATGTGTCACATGATCTGATATTATGGGTTCCAAGTCTATGATCAGATCTCATGGAATCTGGCCTCAAATATAGTGAGGATTGTTTTAAGAACAGTTTTGTAAATGAGACATAGTTTGCTCTTGTGAACAGATTGTGACTTTACACAAGTCCATTCGTCTTAGCTATCATCAAAGCTTAAGCTTGCATTGTAAATCAGACGGCACTTGCTGGAAATCCAAGTCCTCAACTATGTTTAACAAAGCAAAAGTTTGCCCCCATATGAGGCTGGAACTCACAACCTCGGCATGTCTCGGTGCAGGATACTTTTTTATAAGTACAGAGCACTGTCCGATTACGCCAATGGAGCACTATTTTTATGCAGACTTGATGATGATTTGATGTTAATCTTAACATTAAACCAAAACTTACTAGGTCGACAGCTTTGGTTTTACACAAGGAGAAAAGAGAAAATTTGTAAGTTGATCTGTTAAAATTGGTTCAAGTCTATGATTAGATGTCTTGGACTCTGGACTCAAATCAAAAATAGATGGTTGGTTTAAACTAAGCTCTTGTAAATCAGACAGAATTTGCTTGTGTGCACAGATTGTTACTTTACAGAAGAAGTCCAATAGTCCTCAATGTTTTTAACAAAGCTAAAGCTTGCTCCAGGTGAGGCTCGAACTCACAACCTCGGCATGACTTGCTGCAGGTTACTGTCTTATAAGTACCGCGCGCTAACCGATTGCGCCACTGGAGCCTTGCCCAAAGACCCCTTTGATGTAAACTTAAAGACAGAACCATAACTAAGTCAACAGATTTTGTCTTCCACAAAGACAAAAAAAAATTAAACATGTTTAACTGGCCCGTTGCTTATCGGTTACATCTCTCAGATTACGTCTCTGTGGATCTCTGGCATAAAGTCCAACAATATTCGGTTTCAGGATGCTCTTCATTGTTGTAGCCAAGCTATTCTAAATCACAATGAACTTGCTCGAAATCCAAGTTCTCAATGTCAAAAATGTAAATTCTAAATATGTAACCTGTCCGTTGGTTATCTGTTCCAACTCTTGGAATACATTTCTGTTGATCTCTGGCATCAAATCCAACAATATTCTATATCAGGATCCTGTTCTTGATTTAAGTCAAGCTATTGTTAATCAGACGGCACTTGGTTGCGTCGAAAGATTACAAAGAACATTACTTTACAGCGGAAACCCAAGTCCTCAACTATGTTTAACAAAGCTAAAGCTTGCTCCAGATGAGGCTCAAACTCACAACCTCGGCATGACTTGCTGCAGGTTACTGTCTTATAAGTACAGCGCGCTGACCGATTGCGCCACTGGAGCTTTGACAAAACAACTATTTGATGTTAAATTAGAGATGGAACCATAACTAAGTAAACAGATTTTGTGTTCAACAAAGACAAACAATAAAATAAAAAACGTCGAACCGGCCCGTTGGTTATTGGTTCCAACAGATTACGTCTCTGTTGATCTCTGGCATCAAATCAAACAATGTTCTGTTTCAGGATGCTCTTCATTGTTTTAGCCAAGCTATTGTAAATGAGAATGAACTTGCTCCAGGTGAGCCAAATCTTGCTCCAGGTGAGGCTTGAACTCACAACCTCTGCATGACTTGGTGCAGTTTACTCTTATAAATCTCGTAAGTACAGTGCGCTGACCGATTGCGCCCCTGGAGCTTAGCTGAAAAATGACGAGGCCTTAGAAATCATAAGGTCGACTTTTAATTGTCTGCGAAATAATGTCTTCTCTTGATTTGGAAGAGTCACGTTTACTTCTTTCAACATATTACAGAAGAAGGCGAATAGTCCTAAACTATCTTCAACAAAGCTAAATCTTGCTCCATGTGAGGCTCGAAATCACAACCTCGGCATGACTTGGTGCAGGTTACTGTCTAATACGTACCGCGTGCTGACCGAGTGCGCCACTGGAGCTCCGATAAAACAATCTTAAAAATCAGAAAGTAGTCTTTTAACGGTCTACCTGTGAAATAATGTCTTATGATAACAAAGCCTTTAGTATGCTAACTTGTCGCACAAAACAACCCTTCGACTTAGTGGAGTTGTGTTTATGTACTATGAGTGAAAGTAAACATGGTGTTCAACGAATAATTCACGGAAGTATTCTACAATGTCTGATTGAACCATTAGTCCACCCTGAGCACCACCCAGTCGGGTCTAACTGTTAACTGTTGGTTAATGCTTATGGCATCAACTCATGTGAATTAATAGTTAATTAATGTACCCTTATGTAAAGTTTTACCAATTGAGTACGTAACCAGTAGCCTCTAATAACATTAGGCTATCCACAAATATATACAGAACCTGTCATTTATATTAAAGACGATGGGAATCTCAAAAAGCTTGGGGTTCTTACCAATGACCTAAGAAGGTTCAGATGTGTGGTCATTTTAAAATATATAAAACAAAAGTACCATGCGTTCTTAATTAGCTGGTGTCAGCACACCTTATGAATCAAATACAATATATTTATGACGACAAATTTTAGGCCAAACTGTGAGTTGATTACCTGTCCGGCGACTCCAGCCGCGTGGAGATAAGAGGCTCGCCATCCAGCCATTGTTGGCCAAACAACAGCGCCCTCTACAGTTTGACTTTATCCAATCATTTATTCTGCCATTAAATAATGTTTTCCTCAAAACCCAAAAGTGAAGAATTAAACAGCACCAACCGTAAAATGAAGCGGTTCTTAAGTCATCGACAAAATGTTCTCAGTCCATGTTAATCATATGGGCATGGATGTAATTCAGTGAAATTAAATCAACTTTTATTGTGCTCCATAAAGATAGAAAAAAGCTGTGGGCCACTTTTTATTACATTACACACACAAACTTCATGATTTAGAGCAGCATTTAGCAAACTCTTGGTCAGGGACCAATAGAGCTAGATTAATAAGCCTAAATATATAAAGTTAAACTGCCCAATTCATATCAAAATGGGCAGGGTGTCAGTTTTCAAACAGTGGCTGGTACAGTCAGTTTGACTTGAAATGTTGTTGTCTGACAGGTGGAACCCTGGCCCAATGGTTTGATAAATGCTGATTTAGAGAATCAACAGGGGGCTTCGCTCGCAATGGCTTTTAATTAATGAAAAAAAAAATAGACACACTGAACAGAACTATGCTGAGTCACCAGTTGAACTTGAATCGGAACTCGCTAATTTGTACTAATAATATAAATCAGTCACTCACTTTATATATTAAACATTTTCATGCATCGCTTGATAAAAACTATGCAAGTTGAAATACTTGGTGCTTTGGGGAGTATAGTGAACTCAACATATTTTTCACGCAGTGTTTCTTGCAAATAAAAAGAAAGAAAGAAAAGACAAAATCGCAAAAAGGCAACCGTTGGTACAACAAGTGGAACAGTGGAATCCAAGTTTGAACCACTCCTCGATCTCTCTCTACACATCTGTGCACAAACACATGTTCTGCTATCATCTCTCCGAGCTTTAATGCAGACGCTGCCCTCACCTGGCAGGTACAAGTAGACTTTGGCAGCAATACAGAGGGAAGTGTGTCGTGTACTGTGAACATTGTCAATAGTAAGAGACGATGACGCAACACAGCAAACAGTGCTTCATATAACAGCCAGATAGAGAGCCCAGAAACACCCTTTTCGCCTGGAAACACCAATCCCTGAGTCCTGCATTTCTCAAACGCCGAAAGCACAAAATAACAATCCATCCATCCGCTAATCCTACCGGGATTGGCATTGCTGTGAGGCCATTAGAAATTATAATACACCAGATTTTGGCCTGCTGTCCAAACGATATTTTGTCCCGGTACAATGGGTCATGACCAATACTAAAACGGTAGGTTTAGTAAAAACGTCTGAAGGGGTTTTAGCGGAGGTGGCAACCAACAGCTGTACAGCGTCAGAGATCCCCGAATCCCAGGGGAGAGCCACACAAAGGCAGGGGACTTCAGCTTTAAAATACGGCAGCAGAAAAACCTCTCAAAAGCGCATCGATAGATCATCGCAAAAAGGTAGTACAGGACGCAGCAGGAAGGGCAATCATTTGGCAGTTACGAACACAGAACAAAAAAGAAAACACAGAACTTGGGGAAAACAAAAAAACGACTACTAAGCTCGAAGACGGCACGACCGAAACCTGAGATTTTTTGTGGTGTTATAAAAAAAAAAAAAATCCATTCAACGGCATCCAGGGACGGCCGAGTGTCACGGCAAGTTCCAAGAGTCACGCCTGAGCGACATCACTTCCTCCTCCTGGGGCTCCGCTCCACCTCCGGCCTCCTCTCCACGGCCGGGGCCCGGGCCGCTGGGGGGCCCGTGGGGGCCTTCGACGCAGGGGCCGCCTGGGTCTTAGCCTTCTTGGACTTGGGTTCCACTGGGGGGGCCCCGCAGGCGCGACTGCCGGGGCCCCTCGACAGCAGGCACTTGAGGACGCAGATGGTGGCCACGGTGGCCAGGAGAGCCCACTGCACGTAGGGGCCCGGTAACGTCTCGAGGTGGCCCCTGAGGTGGCCCAGGACCTGGGCCAGCAGGGAGTCTGACGGGCTGGACGGGGGCGGCGACTCCTCCTTTGAAACAGAATCACTTTTATTACATTCTTATTGTACAAGTACACAAGAGTAAAATAATTATGCTCGGTACCTCAGCGCAGCAACAACACAATATAAAGTAAGTATACAGTTACAGTAAAGTTAGTTGGTTAATGTAAAGGTACAGGACATCAGTTATGTGCCGGGTTGACACCGCTGATCAGGAAATGCTTATTACTATCATTTTTGTGATTGGTGTCACTGGATCACATGGTACTACATTTCAGCCAATCAGCAAAAGCACAGGCACAACCTGTGCTTGAGGTTTGAGAATCAGTGTTTAAGTCAATGTATGTCATTTGAAATCGTGATTGCGTGCTGATTACACGCTGAGTACGGAACGGAGCACGTTTTGATTAAATGTGGTCTTGATTCAGTCAAGAGGTCTACTTTGTTTTCTAGCAAATTAAAAGAGTGATTCGGAAAAATAAGTCAAGTCAACACATCTCGTAGTTCGTTTCGATTGTTTTCAAAGAGGTGGTTGAACTGTAACTTACATTCAGTCCATGCAGACTCAGCATAGCCTGCAGATCCGGGGAGCCCAAATACACTATGGGACAGAAGTCCTTCACAAAGTCTCTCCGCCACCACTGTTTGGGATCAGATCTACACCCCCACACCCACACCCACACCCCCACACACACACACCCCCCCCCACACACACACACACACACACACACACACACTTTTAGTGCTCCAGCATGTGATTCAGGTCTGGGGGAAATCACATTTACATTAAATACTGTAAATTACTGACGATGAACGTCAACACGATATCTAGTCACTAAATAAAGATTAGCACCTCATGTGAGAACAGATTCTAATTAATAAGGAGGATAATCTTTTCAAAGATGTATCAAAATCATTTATCTTTCTCACATCGTAAAACAAAATCAAAACAAAAAACAATTTACATCAGTCAAGAGTTTGGCTTAGTTGGTCAAGCCAGATCATGTATTAACAGTAGAATAGTGCAACGCTCGCTAACGCCCAGCAGAATTACGCAACGTCATGTTGGAACGGAATGTGTGTGTGTGTGTGTGTGTGTAGCCTCCCAGTGTGTCCACCACCATCGGAGTGGGACTGACCCGTCGTGGTCCTGCTGGGTGAACTGGTACTGGTAGAGGGTCGCTCTGAGATAGGCTGGAGGCTCCTCGCTGAACGCATACTGGGACGGGTCTGTCTGGAGCAGCCTCTCCACTGAGGGGACACACACAAACACAAACACACACACACACACACACACACACACACCTGGTCCGTTATGTCTGCAGAGATGAGTCATGGCGGTTAAGTCCAGCAGCAGCTCAGTCACCCACCATTCTTGTTGCCCTGCAGTAGGCCCAGCACTAGGCCACAGAACCAGGGGCTTTCCTGAGCCTCTCCCTGGGCAGCCCTCCACATCTGCCAGTCCAGACGGGCCTCGTACGGGGCCACCAGCGGGGGAGCCGCGCTCACGTTGCCTGGCTTGTACATCCAATGGATCTCCTGAGGGTTCAAAGGTCAAATTCATGAACGTTCGTGAACAAGTTTTCATGCGTCTTTTTTTTTTTTTTTGTTGTGTTGGACTATTCTACTGTTTGTACATGATCTGGCTTGATCAACTAAGCCAAACTCTTAACTGATGCAATTCGATTTTTGTTTGGATTTTGCATGATCTGAGAAAGATAAATGATTTAGATCAATTTTTCCAAAGATTATCATCCTTATTGATAAGCATTTGTTCCCACATATTTTTTATCAGCATGACCATCCTTGCACAGCCTAAAAACTATAAGCCAAGAAGCATGGATTCAAATGGTTCCCAGACAGAGACACAACCCGAGGGACAGGCACCAAACACAATCCTGATGACAACAGAAATCGAAAAACATGAATTGCTCCTCCTCTTTGAGGACAGCCTGCATTTTCGTGCAGGCTGTCAGACTGTTGCCCTGCAGCCTGATATATATACACAGAGTGGATTAAGCTAGATTATTTTTTACTTTATTTTTCTAAAATATTTACAATTAAAAAATTCGAGGAAAAGAAAATACAGACATATTTGTGCTTGACGTCGTAGTCAAGGCGGCAGGCGTGTGTCGCCGTCCTGTGAGATTGTCCATCAGTACGCAGCATCGTCTCCCCTGCTTTTCAGTGTTTTCATTGCCAGGCCAAAGCGTAACGAGCTGAAGCGCGTACCGTCCAGGTGTGCTGGTCCATGCTCCCCTCCAGGACCAGCTCCGGTCTCCCGCGGCCCGCGGCCAGGCGGCGGTCCAGGGCGTAGCTGCTCACCAGCAGGGAGGGCTTCACCCACTCGTGGGCCCTCTTCACCGCCGGGAGCACCTTGCTGCTGGACCAGGGCTCCATGGCGGTGTAGGGGACCTGGGGGGGGGGGGGGGGGGGGGGCATGAGGGGAGTATTTCCCAAAGGAACAGAGTTGAGATGATTGAGGAAAAAAAGAAGACCAAAGCCATTTAAAAAAATATATTAAATTATTTCGAAAACATATTTTTTGTAAGGATTTTTTTCCTTAAATTATCTCTCCTGGTTTCCAAAAATATGACAAAAATACTTCCTAGAAAATCTGTTTTTAAGTTGGTTCCTCTATTTTAGGAGACATTTTGCAGGTCAATGGAGCATATTTCTATAGACATTTCTGGACTACTGCAGCCGTGTTGAAACACTTTCACAACGGTGAAAACCATGAATGAATCGACCTCACACAACAATAATAACCGTGAGCCACTACCAGGTCGTCAATAGCAACGATCAACAACACAGGCGATACACTGTTGTCGGGGCGCTTTGTCAGGGCATGTCGGAGACGCGTCTGGGCTCAGAGCAAGCTAATCAAACGGCAGACTCACCACACTGACGGCAAACATCGCTACTGTGGCTGCGGCGAAGACCGCCCATTGGACGAGAGCCCAGAGCTTCCAGAAGAATCCTCTCACATAGAGCGAGCTGGAAAACAAACGCAGGTCAGGTCACCTGGGTTCACCGTTACGGCTCTCATTCAGAGCTGAGCACGGCCGCGAGAGCAACACTAGCCGTCAAGAACATTTTTAAGCCATTTTCGGGAAATACAAAATGCATAACAAGCGGATAAGAAAGGAAAAGGGTTTACATTAACACTCTATACCTCTGAATTACAGCGATGCACTTAAAGCTGACATATTATACCAGCAGGTGTGAGTTTGCTTAGCCATTACAAGCCGATTTGAAAGTCTACCAGCCTACCCAGTGGACTGAAGGAAACGTTGCTCATCTGTCCGTCATACATCTAGCTGGACATGCCCACTTGTGATGTCAGAAGAGGCAGATTTTCAAAACGGCTTGTAATGGCTAAATCACACTCAACCTGGTGGTATAATATGTCACCTTTAAGGTATGTTTGAACAAAAAATAGATCAGAAATACTTAAGAAGAAAGCCAAACCAAACGTGGACGATTGTAATGCCCTCAGTTCCTTTAGCAGGACGGTCCCAGAAACGAGGAGCCTCGTCACTGAACGCCGCCTTTCCCTGAGTCTCGTTAAGCAGCGTTGGACGGAGTATCGTTAAGCGTAGACGTGCAGCCCCAGGGGGCGGACGTCGGGGCTCACCTCAGCAGCGCCCCCACCACCTCCCAGGTGAGGGAGAGCACGGCGATCCAGACGGTGGAGCCCATGGTGGACCGAATCACGTCCCCAAACTGCTGCTGGGTGAAGGCTGCAGACAAGACCGCCATGGGGGTGAGACACGAGACCCTCCTAGCAAGGGCTCTGCAATTCACCCGAATTTGATCGTGATGAATGATTTCGATTTTTTTTCCCTAGACTTTTTTCGGTCAAACGATGTCTAAACTTACATACAGGGGGCGATTTGCCGGTGGGGATGGTGGGGATTATCCCCCCCTCTGGTTTACACGTCCTACCCTCTGCTGAAATATTTTTATCCTCGGTGGGGATAAAAATGATCCCCCCCACCCAAAGTATTTTCACCATTACATCGTAAAAATTAACAACCAAAATACACAGGGTCCGTCTTCATTTTGAAACATTTTAAAATGTTTCTCAAAATTATCCCCCCCTCTGGTTTTTTCACAAATCGCACCCTGCTTATATATATATATATATATATATATATATATATATATATATATATATATATATATATATATATATATATATATATATATATATATGTATATATATATATATATATATATATATATATATATATATATATATAGTTGGTTTTTTTAAGCATGATTATTTTATTCATTAAATGTTCCATAGAAGTGTTATATACATATCTTATCTTATATCCTTATTTTCGATTTGAACAATTTCTGTTTGAACATTTGGGGTATATTTTTACATTTCAAAGTTCTCAGTTACAAAGAGTTTTTTTTGGAGAGAAATGCTGAATAAATGAATCATGTTTTGAAACTCAAAAGCCCTACTCCTAGCACACATCTTCCTGTCTGAAGGGGTTTGGCGAGTAGGTGTCCAACAGCTGTACAGCGCCAGAGACACAGCCAACATGAAGGCGGGATAGATGGAGAGATAGATAGATAGATACAAAAATACATAGATAGATAGATATTGAAACGATAGTCATTTCAAAAGATTTAAACAGAGAATTCTGCGAATTCAAGTTATAATTCCTAATCACTCCCATTTTTTAACAAGCTACTCGTCAATGATTTAGCCTTCATCTGTTGTGGTTCGCTCTGGCTCAAATTATTAAATGAGCACAACTTTCTTTGCATGCGTTATAAAATCAAAACCAAACATCATTGTTGCCGTGTTAACGGTTTGCACTCCGCATCAATGTCCTCAATCCGTTTCCGATGCATCTGTGCACGGTCAAAAAAAAAACAAACACGGTTTGGGTGGCACGCGTCTTTGACGTTTGACGTTTTTTTTTTAACCATGGCACCAAAACAAAGACCTGGAGGTCGACTGAGCTGGCCGATTACCTGTTTTAGAGGAGACGGTCCTGGCCTCCCAGTCCACGTCGATCTGGAAGAGGCGTGTGGCGCTGTAGATGATCAGGACGTACACCCCCAGCTCCACCAGGAGGGTCAACCCCCAGACCAGCGTCTGGCTCCAGGCTGCCCACACAACACAGCACCGTCAGGGGTGGAGGAGGGAGGAGAGGTTAGGAGGTGAAAGGGAATGAGGAAACAGTGGAGATCCCCAAAACGGTGTACTGTACAGTGAAATATTTGAGGCATCGTAGTGTTTGTATAACAACCAAAAAAGGTTGAAGTAACTTTTGGAAAACACCGATAAACACCATTTGGTTTTACTCCACTTTGCAAGATCTAAACAGGTATTTTGTTTTCTGTAAAAGTAGAATTACAATGCATCAATCAAGCATTAATCCCGAGGTGTCTTCCCCTCATGTATTGTGAAACCGCGCAGTGGTGTAAAAATCACTCCACAAAACACACATAACCTAAACAGGGCTAATGGTGGAGATTAGGGCATTGTTGGTTTCTCTGTGCCCCTTTGGCTTTGGTTCTGCGTGTGTTGACCTGACCAAAGGCCCTGCCACTCCACAAAAAAAGGAGGCGGCAGAGCTCTTAAATTCACCCAACTAACTACAAAGTCACATCCTATCCAACGGGCGTTGGGTAGGATTTGTTTACTCAGGGAGGAAATCAGTTGCAAATCTCTCACCAAACGTTAACCCTTATTGGTTATTCGTTTAGTTTGCTTAACGTCGAACTCGCTTGATTTGTGTAAGGGTCCGCCAGTTTAATTTGTGTAATCGTGAACCTGGATAACAAAGTGTAACGGACGGTTGAGTAGCTTAGTTTTGGGTAACGGACAGCTAGCTTGCTGATCAAGCAGCGAGAGGCAGCTAGGGGCAGCTAGGAGCAGTTAGGAACAGCTATAGGCAGCTAGGGGTAGCAAGGAGCAGCTAGGGGTAGGAAGGAGCAGCTAGGGGTAGGAAGGAGCAGCTAGGGGTAGCTAGGAGCAGCTAGGGGTAGCTAGGAGCAGCTAGGGGTAACTAGAAGCAGCTAGGGGTAGATAGGGGTAGCTAGGAGCAGCTAGGGGCCAGAGACTTTTCAGTTGGGTTACGAGCTTCGGTGTGGGAAGCGGTGGGTGTTTGAGGCCGTACTCTTGGCTGCTCTCTTCTTCTTGCTCATGGTGTGCTCCGTGTCCAGCAGAGAGAAGCCCAGCGCCACCGTCAGCAGGTTCAGCACCGTCAGGTTGCCTGTGAGTGCGGACAGGAGCTGGTGCACCAACTGCAACAGGGAGGGAGCAGACAGGGTAGGGTTAACATGGTCCATTAAAAGACAATAACTGATTCCCCTTTACAAATATAGACCAGGCCTGAGAAAATATATTAACTTTTAACTCGAGATATCAACAAATAATAGACCCGAAATCTATTCTAGGAAACAAGTTGAAAGTCCAAACCAAACCAACAAATATGTGGGGATATTTATTGGAGCTCTTTTTCTAAACAGAGGTAAAATATGCTATAACACTCAAGCCAGTATGCCGCTTTAAAACAAGCCTCTAGCAGAGTGACATTCAGACATTCATATGAATCACCGCATCACAAATATCCCTTCCCTATTGGACGAAGCCTTTCGTGGTGGGCATCGCCTGCCATACAATCTACGTCGACAGTTTGACTGTTGGAGCGGCCCAATTTGTATTCTGCTTTCGGTGCCCACTTCTGCTTTTGCTTCCTTAAAAGATCATTTAAAAAAAAATAAAAAAGAGCGTGTCAAAGCGGTGACCTGGACGTAGAAGGCCGTGATGCGCAGGCAGCGGATCGGGGCGAAGTACAGCAGGGGCACCATGACCTGGGACACCAGGATCCCCACCGTGCCCAGACGCAGTACCCAGGCTGGCAGCTGGGAGGCCCACCAGGCCAGGGGAGTGGGGCTGGCCTGGCTCTCCAGCATGTGGCTCACCGCTAGAGGGAGAGAGAGAGAGAGAGAGAGAGAGAGAGAGAGGGGGCGAGATTAGAGCATGCAGTGTTGCCCGCTCTACCTCACTAGGCTAGCCTAAGCCTAGCCTCTTTGGGTGTCGATGCTGAGGCTTTGCGGTTGGGGTTTGATCGGATTCGTTTATTCAGGAGGTTCTCGCTGGCCATAACGAGTTGAGTTACTCTGTTCACTAAAGTGTTAATATAAACTTTTCCAAAATCACTTCAACCATTATAGTTTCAGGGGGGGGGATACAATGATTAGAGAAGTTCATCATGCCTTAGTCACTGATGGTGGGAACTCATGCAGGGGTCAGCAACGCACTAAAGACAAGATGGTGGTCTCGAGTTGGAAGAGAGATCTTTCAAAAGATAAACATCCCCCAACAAAAAACAAGTATGTCATGTCACTGCCATGTGATCATTAATTTGCACCATCATCATCATGCACAGAAAACGCATTCTTGTTAAACCAATATCCCACATTGACCAAATAAGGCGCGTTGCCTTGGTTTCCCTCTGGTTCTAAACAAACAGCAGAGTAACCGATACGAGGTCAGCACTATCAAGGTCGCCCGCCCACCACTGAGGTTCCACCAGGGGGCGCTGTGCCCGGCCAGCTTGGCCACGCCGGAGCCGAAGGTGAGACGGAAGAGCAGCCAGCGCGTCAGCCAGAAGGTCATGGGGTCGTGGCGCCCGGAGGACACCTGGCGTCCCAGCAGGCTGAGGGGAGCCACCAGCACGGCCAGGAAGCCCGCCTCCAGCAGCAGGCCGTCCCTGGAGGGGGGGGACACAGAGGGAGAGAGATAAGAGAGGGAGAGAGACAGACAGGGAGGGAGGGAGGGAGTGAGGGACAGAGGGAGAGAGAGGTGGGAGGGAGTGAGGGAGAGAGAGGGAGGGAGGGAGGGAAGAGAGACAGACGGACGGACGGGGGGGAGGGAGGGAGGGAGGCACACAGAGGGAAGAGGGAGAGAGACAGACAGATGGACACACACACACGGAGGGGAGAGGTAGGGAGGGAGGGAGGCACACAGAGGGAGAGAGAGCCAAGAGAGACAGACAGACGGACAGAAAAGGGAAAGGCACGCACGCACGCACGCACGCACGCACACACGCACACACACACACACACAAACACACACACACACACAGAGCAAGAGAGACAAGACAGAGGGAGGGGGAGGGAAAGGGGGAGACACAAAGAACCAGAGTCTGAAGGAGAGCAAGAAAGACAGACAGACAGACAGACAGACAGACAGACAGACAGACAGACAGACAGACAGACAGACAGACAGACAAAAACAGACCGGCAGAGACAGAGAGGAATTCACAATTCGAGGAAAGAGAAAGCAAAAGACAGGATTTACAGTTTAACAGTTCAGTCATTGAGCACGCTGATCCAATCCTCACATGTAATTTATAAGCAGGTAAGGGATTAGACTGATAGTTCTTTACATTCTGGATAGTCATTTATGTATTTTACTAATCGAAAAATACTAATGCTAGTGTTGAAGCAATGCTATGTCTAAAGCTCTCCTAAAATCTAATATCACACACACACCTCCATATAAAGTTCCCGCTAAATTGTACATTTTGAATAGGTGAGCCATGCTACAAATTTCTCCTGCCTGACAGTTATTGCTGAGCTTAACACTGACATGCACCCCAGTGGAATCCCACACGGGTTAACTCAAGGCCAGCAAAACGGAATAATAATGTAAACAAATTCACAGGTAAACAAAAAAAATATGTGTTTGCATAGTTTGCGCTATACCCAACCATGATAGGCTATACAGTCACAGAAGTAGAATCTCGTTCACAGTTAGTGTGTGTTAGTGTCTTGTTTGTTCTGCCTGGGGGGAAACAACCTTCCCAGTAATAGTAGGGAACCGCCCAATGCATTGTGAAATCTGGAGCCGTACAAAGACCAGGTTTATTCTGCCATCGTGTGATTATCTCCACAGAACAATTCACACTTGGCTCTGGAGAAGGTCTGACAAAAGATGTTAATGCAGGGACAGGTGTCAGACTAACTTCCGCCCTGCCAGGGTTAACCTCCATCCACTGTTGGACCGCTTTCATTGGATTGGGTTTGTGACGGCGGACTATGCTGTCATTTGATTGGCTGCCATCTCTCTGATGTGGCATGAAAATAAATTGAGAAGTCCGTTCCCTCAGCCAATCAGATGCCTGGGTTCTGTACGTTTTAAATCAGCAGTTATCGGTCCAGTGTGTTTTGAACTCCATTGGAACAAATACGATCGGTTGAAACATAGCCGGGGAAAAGTTGCTCACAATGGGAATGTACAGCACAATCTGAAAGGGAATATCAAAATCTATTTTACTAAGTAAGCAACTGCCATTAATAAGCTTTGTGCACCCATGCACAAGGCTCTAATTTCTAAGGGGAGGAGGCACACTTTATACGTATATTCTAGGAGAGGCCTTGGAAGCCTGAGGTCATGTGACTCAGGTGTAAGCGGTGTGTTGTGTTATCTCGGAAGGACTTGGTGCGTCTCAGAAATGGGACGAAGCAGCAGTTGCAAGTGGATTTGACTAACAAATGACCTCAAGGCTGGCACTCTGAAGAGCCTTCAAACCTGATTGGAGATGTTGTTCACCGTTCTGTGTGTGTGTGTGTGTGTCCACCTGCTTGCGCGCGTGTGTGTACACGTGTTTGTGTACACATGTGTGAGTGAGTGGGTGTGTGTGTGTTGCATTAGTTACCATGGAGAGCTCAGGAGGCCTCTGCCAACCTGTCAATCAAACACACACACAATCAGTTGGCAGCAATCCGTCTTCTGGTTCAAGCACTTGGTTTCAAATAGTTAAGCTTGGAATTCATCAAGGATTATGGGACTTATTCACCTAGCGGCCATTTTGGTTCTGCATCTTATTCCCCCACCCCCTGCTAGCGTTTGATCTAAGATGACCGCCGGGTGAATAAGGCCCACAGAGAGAGAAAGTATCTAGACTGCTAATTATAAGGCTCCTATCATACACTACAACTAGAGCCTCAACCTTAGTAAACAAACACTTTAGGTGGAGCTGGAAAACACACACACACACACACACACACACACACACACCAGATTGTAGTAGTATTTCCAGCCATTACCCTCTCAAGCATTATAGTTAAAGTCCTCGAGCACCCTACTTTACACAGACAGACAGGCAGACAGACGGTCTCACTGGAGAGGTAGCGACAGACAGACAGACAGACAGACAGACGGTCTCACTGGAGCGGTAGCTACACACAGAGAGACAGACAGACAGACAGACAGACAGACAAACGGTCTCACTGGAGAGGTAGCGACAGACAGACAGACAGACAGACAGACAAGACAGACGGTCTCATTGGAGAGGTAGCTACAGACCGACAGGCAGGCAGGCAGGCAGGCAGACAGACCGACAGACAGACGGTCTCACTGGAGCGGTAGCGACAGACAGACAGACAGATAGACAGACAGACAGACAAGACAGACAGTCTCATTGGAGAGGTAGCTACAGACCGACAGGCAGGCAGGCAGGCAGGCAGGCAGACAGACAGACAGACAGACAGACCGACCTGGCTTAGTGAGAAGTACAGGCACCAGAGAGCCAAGAACACCAGGCTGCCTCGGAGGGGGGCCAGGGTGGCCGCCCCCAGGGCCAGCAGGGCCCCCGCGAGGCAGACCAGCTCCAGCACCTGGGGGGGCTCCGCGCCCCAGCCCCGGGCCAGCTCCAGCAGTCCGGAGGGCTCGGCGAGACGCACAGGGGAGACCCCACCGTTGCCGTAGAGACCTGATTGCCCCCCCCCCCCCAAAACACATGAACACACACGAACACAGGCACACACAGAAACACATATGAGCAGACAGACGCACACACACACACGAGTAGAGACGGACAGGCAGACAGACAGACAGACAGACAGCCAGCCAGACGCATGAACAGAGACACACACACACACACACACACACACGAATAGAGACAGACAGACAGACGCATGAACAGAGACACACACACACACACACACACGAGTAGAGACAGACAGACAGACAGACAGACAGACAGACAGACAGACAGACAGACAGACAGACGCATGAACAGAGACACACACACACAGCCAGACGCATGAACAGAGACACACACACACACACACGAATAGAGACAGACAGACAGACAGACGCATGAACAGAGACACACACACATGCACACACACGAATAGAGACAGACAGACACAGACAGACAGACAGACGCATGAACAGAGACACACACACACACACATGCATGAACAGAGACACACACACACACACACACACAGAAACAGTAAGAGTCATGTTGGAGGGGGTTAAGGTCATTACTGTAGAGGTCCTGCCCACCATGTATGTGAGATTTGCTATGGGTGATTTTCAACGCTTACTTTGGATTAAGACGAAACATCGGTGTCACGAGTTACACATCGGGCGTAAATCTGTAACAATGAGCGACGTACACTGAACACATTGGTCATTTAAGGTCGGGGCGAAGAACTAACAAGTGTGTGACAGAAGAGGCTCACACCGCATTCATAACTTGAAGGATGACGTTACTTTATTTAGTTTAGGCTTACATTATGGAAACAAAAAGGCGTGGCTGGATCGGAAGGGGGGCTTATAGTGCCATATTGTTGCTGGCACGCGCGTTCAAACCGCGTCCGGGCGCCACGAGACAAACTAACATATGCTGCGGAGCGCGAGGCGGGCCATTTCGCTACATTGCAAAGGGGAAAAGAACCGCCATGATACAAAATGTGTATTATGCAGAGACAGAGGAGCGATACATCGTTTAAGATACGTTTCTTTAATAAAAGCATTTTGACCGTTTGTTTCCTTTCAATAGGAAGCGCTCTCAACACACAGCCGCGAGCGTTCACGTGTCACCCAGAGTGGACGAGATTTGCAGTCTGGGTGTCTGGAGGGTCACGGTCAGGCTGCTTGGTTATACAGCTGTCATGTATAGAGGCATATACACTTTAATGACACAAGTTAAGAATATAACTCAAGAAAATGACGTTTTAAAGTGTGCTACGAGTTGGGAGTCGTACCTGGAAGCTGGACATACAGGGAAGAGAAAGCCAACATGTAAACAATGGCCATGCTCCAGAGAAACATATTCCGTGGAACTCTTATTTCCCCCATTTTGAATGGAGTCGCGGTTCTGCTCCGAGCGGGGTCTTCTTCTGCTGCTCGTTGTGAACGCGTCCTCGCCGCCCGCCTTCAGAGGTTCTGCTGCCCGCGAGGAGGAGATGATGTGTGGACGGAGGCGGAGTTTGGCTCGCGACTTGTTCCGCACGCCGCGTTTTGCGCGTCCAACGAATTCAAGGGTTTGAGTGCAGGAGCCGTTGAAGACCATCCCGCACTTTTTTTTTTCTTTTGTAGTATGAAGGGAAAGGTTCCTTTATAATAAAAAAAAAAGTATATCCTTCTCTACATCCAGTGTTAACTGAAGCATGACATGGCAGAAGTAAAGACCTGTATGAAGTATATACAAATATAATAAATAATTAATAAATTATAGAAAATATTCACCACCATACATGGTGGTGAATATTTTCCTATACTGAAAGCAGTAGGACTTGAGAAATTCCTCTTGGACCAAAGAGGGTTAGCAATGGCAAAAATTAATAACTTGGATTTTTTTTTAGTAATACAGTAGGGCTGCAGTGATTTTTTTAAAGTTATTTTTAGATATGAATCACCATTGTTTGCTATTAACATGGGGTTAATCTGAACTCATTCAGTGTGAGAAATCGGTAAATAGCTTAATGGGAAGTTTACAGAACTCGAGTTTGAGTTCTGGACATTTACGTTACATTCAAGTTGTTCACGTTCATCCCATCAACTCGACTGCCTCAGATTTTCCTATAGAAATTTTCCAACTGATCGAAAGTTGATGTAATGTGGACTAAATGACTCATCTTCCCACTGCAAAAGGAGCCGAGATGAAATGTGTCCAAGTGTGCTTTTAATGTACAAAGCGTCCAACTTACATCACAACCATCCAGTTAGTTTGACTCCAAATACTATTATACTTCACAGATCTGATATTTTCGACTTTGCAGCAACGTTAAGTTGATGCATCATCTTGCACCACCATCAGGTGGTGCAACCAGACAGAAATGGTTCTGAGTTCCATCTCCAAGGTCTACCTGCCAGCACCGTTGAGCAAGACCGCTAACCCCTATTTGTTAACAAATAACACCCGAATTCCACACAAATCGCTTGGGATTAAATCTTCCCAAACTGTCGATTTCTATGAGCATAGTGTTAAAGAAATCCACACCAAATATAAATGTTTTAAAATGCTTTTATTCAGGCGCAGATCTAAAACTCAGACGTCCTCGGTGGTGTCTCTGATCCACAGCTGGACGTCTGCGATGCTGGAGAACACAGCCGGCCTGATGAGGTCACAGCGCCGGCTGCCCCATGTGACCAGGCCGAACAGGAAGTACACCCCGTGCTTCTGGCACACCAGGGGGGCTCCCGCGTCTCCCTGCAGGGGGCGACAGAGAGGGAGGCAGAGAGGCAGAGACAGAGAGAGGCAGACAGAAATAGGGAGACGGTTGTTTGGTCCAAGAACAACAACACTAGACCAGGAATTTAAGTTAACCTAATAAGGTTAGAATCAAATGAAACAATGTTGGTATTCCGTTGTCAGAGAATACCATGGCATATTACTTTTGACCACTAGATGACAGCAACAGACATCAAATTGCAATGGACAGTTGCCAAAAACGTTCCACCTCTCAGCACAAAACACGTGTCTTTAAAGGTTTCAACAGGCCACACCAGCCCCTCGTGTGGTGAAATGAGGTCTGCACAGCACCACCTAACCCTGCAGTAGACGGCACCACCTAACCCTGCCGGACACGGCACCACCCAACCCTGCCGGACAAGGCACCACCCAACCCTGCAGTAGACACCACCACCCAACCCTGCAGTAGACGGCACCACCCAACCCTGCAGTAGACGGCACCACCTAACCCTGCAGTAGACGGCACCACCCAACCCTGCAGTAGACGGCACCACCCAACCCTGCAGTAGACGGCACCACCCAACCCTGCAGTAGACGGCACCACCTTACCATGCAGTAGACGGCACCACCTTACCATGCAGTAGACGGCACCACCATACCATGCACTAGACGGCACCACCTTACCATGCACTAGACGGCACCACCTTACCATGCACTAGACGGCACCACCTTACCATGCAGTAGACGGCACCACCTTACCATGCAGTAGACGGCACCACCTTACCATGCAGTAGACGGCACCACCATACCATGCACTAGACGGCACCACCTTACCATGCAGTAGACGGCACCACCTTACCATGCAGTAGACGGCACCACCTTACCATGCAGTAGACGGCACCACCTTACCATGCAGTAGACGGCACCACCATACCATGCAGTAGACGGCACCACCTTACCATGCAGTAGACGGCACCACCTTACCATGCAGTAGACGGCACCACCTTACCATGCAGTAGACGGCACCACCTTACCATGCAGGAGACGGCAGCGACGGGGTGGGTGCAGAGATGGGTGTCTTTGATGAGGCCCCCCCCCCAGATGCTCCGGGAGGCGGTAAGGTTCACCAGGCTCACCGTGGCCTGGTGCAGCGAGTGGGGGCTCACCTTGTCTGAGGGGCGGGGCGTACGGAGCAGGGAGTGACGAGCAGCAACGGGAATTCCGAGGCATCGTACCGAAAAGTTGTCGGAATAAAAAATAAGTACAAATACAGTACAATAAAATAAAAATGAATAATTTCCAATGACTGTAGTGTATAAAAATGCTATAATCACTAATACGATGAATGTCATTCATTAAACCCTTTGTTTGTAAGAATACCCAATGTTTTGGTTTGTCCCCACCCGGTGGTGACACACGTCCAGCTGTCGTCGACCTCGATGTCGTCGTCAGGGAGACAGACGGGGACGCCTGGTGGACGGCAGATAAACACAAGGCATTGTGGGAGTTTTAGGCAGCACAGCCAAACCTTAAAAAGGTGACACATTATGGTGCTATCCATTTATATGGGGCGCCGGTACATGGTGGGCGTCAGTTGTTAATCTCCCAGCTACATTTCACTGAGGAACGCTCCCTTTTGGTCGGTCCCACTCGCTATTCTGAAAAAAATGTGTATTTATAACATTTGGCCATTTTAATATCGATTTTAAATGCTCTTACACACTTGATTACAATGCTACTTTATGCCGGTCACCAACGTATGCATCGCACAGTCTTGCTGTGCGTGCAATACAATGTACAGTTGTGGTGTTTGCTAAAGAGGCTAATACAGCTAACAATAACAATGACTAGCCAATGAGAAACGGGAACACTATAAGTGCTGCAAGCCAGGAAATTCGGACGTACCGGCATACCATACAAATGGATAGCACCATTATACCACCAGGTGTGAGTGCGATTAGCCGTTACAAGCCATTTTAAAAACCTGCCTCTTCTGACATCACAAGTGGGCGCGTCCACCTAGATGTGTGACGGATAGATGAGCAACCTTTGCTACAGTCCACTGGGTAGTCTGGTAGGCTGATATATCTAGCACATATCTAGGTGGTCCACCTTTGCGAAACGGCCCATGCAAAGCCAATGAGATCGGTCGACGGACGTGTACGGTGTGAACGCGGCGTTAGCGCCAGATCTCGGCGCGGCTCACCGGAGCGCGCCGGCTCGCTGAGGCGGATCAGGGCGAGGTCGTTGCTGGGGGGGAAGCTGCCGTCCTGGGCCTGCTCAAACACCTCGTCCGCGGGCACGCTCTGGGACGCCATGAAGCGCAGGTCGTGGACCCCCAGCACCACCATGTCCCCCGTCCTGGAGGGAAACGAGACCGCCGACCAAGATGGGTGTTAGCTGCTGCTAGCCACATGGAAGGGCATTAGCTTGTGTTAGCCACTGGGGAGGGTATTAGCAGCTTATACCCTCCTCAGTGGCTAATGCCAGCTAATCATCAGCTGGTTTTAGCCACTAGGGAGTGTATTAGCTGGTTTTAACCCCTGGGGAGGGGGTTAAGACACTAGGGAGGGTACTAGCTAGTGTTAGTCCCTAGGGAGGGCACTAGCTTGTGTTAATCCCTAGGGAGGGCACTAGCTTGTGTTAATCCCTAGGGAGGGTACTAGCTAGTGTTAGTCCCTAGGGAGGGTACTAGCTGGTGGTAGCCACTAGGGAGGGTACTAGCTTGTGTTAGCCGCTAGGGAGGGTACTAGCTTGTGTTAGCCGCTAGGGAGGGTACTAGCTTGTGTTAGCCGCTAGAGAGGGTACTAGCTGGAATTAGCCGCTAGGGAGGGTGTTAGACACTAGGGAGGGTACTAGCTGGTGTTAGCCACCGGGGGAGGGTACTAGCCCCTAGGGAGGGTACTAGCTTGTGTTAGCCGCTAGAGAGGGTACTAGCTGGAATTAGCCGCTAGGGAGGGTGTTAAGACACTAGGGAGGGTACTAGCTGGTGTAAGCCACTGGACAGGTCATTAGCTGGTAGCTTTAGCCGCCGCGGTCGTAGGCTACTGTCCACAGAACCCGACACTCACTTAGCGTTGCAGTGGTGCGGCACTAGCACCCAGCGCCGGTGGATCAGGGTCCCGCTGCAGTAGTGCCGGCCCTCCGACTGCAGGCTCACCTGCCAGGGCCAGGAGTAGGGACAGGCCTCCGTGACCCCGCCCGGCCCTACCTCACCCCGTCCGTCTGCCAGGGCCTCCCCCCCGGCGGCCACCAGCGTGGCTGGGAGGGAGCCCAGGCGACAGGCAGGAGTCTCGGCCTCCCCGCAGGAGAGACTGCCCCCTGGGGAGAGGAGAGGTTAGCGTAGCCCAGCTAGCTTCGGGAGGATTGTGGAGGTTTATTTAGACCAGTGTATTGAGATATTGTAATTACAATTATAATTTGCCATATATTAAATTAAAGGGGACATATTATACCGCCAGGTGTACGTCTCGTCCTTTGGAGGAGACGTAAAACCGAGGTCCTGACTCACTGAGGTCATAAAAGATCCCAGGGCACTTATCAAAAAGAGTAGGGGATTCCCCGGTGTCCTGGCCCAACCAGGCTCATTCAATCTGGCCCCCAATCATCCTCCTGTATAATTGGCTGACTCATTAATTCCCTCACTCTCCACCTCAGGCTGGTGTGTGGTGAGCGTTCTGGCGCTGGCTGCCGTGCATCACCCAAGTGGGTGCCACACACTGGTGGTGCTTAGTGAGGATTTGAGTTTCCAGAAAAAAAAGCGCTATATAAATTCAATTAATTATTATTAGTGTGACAAGCCGTTACAAGCCGTTTTGAAAATCTGCCTCTAGTGACATCACAAATGGGCGTGTCCACCTTGATGTATGACGGATATACGAGCAACGTTTGTTACACTCCACTGGGTAGGCTGGTGGACCGATCTATCCAGCACACATATAGGTGGACACGCCCACTTGTGATGTCAGAAGAGGCCGATTTTCAAAACAGCTTGTAACGGCTTATCACACTCACACCTGGTGGTATGATATGTCACCTTTAACATGATGTTGTCTGCACTAGCACACGAGTAAAGAAATTTAACAAGACCAAAGACGTTAACAGCTGGTTTTCCGATCGTTCAGGGATGCAACATCCGCTCAATGTCCACAACGGTACTCACTTTTTCCGACACTTGGAGAATCACTATAAAGCATCACTCGATCACCTGCAATTGTAAACGAAACAGGTCACGCCGAAAAAGATCAACATCACATGAAATCAGACGAGATATTTGAGGACATATGATAGCGCCATCGGGGGGCGACCTACTGTTCATGACGTTGGCGACCCAGTGGGCGTGGTCTTGGAGCTTGGTGTACACACCGGGCCGGTGGATCCGCCCACAGCCCACCCCCCAGCTCACCAAGCCCCCCAGCTGGTACCGCTCCCCCGTGAAGCATGACAGCGGGCCCCCGGAGTCGCCCTGGGGGCCACAACACCCAGGGTTACACGCTTTGAGAACACGACGCAGGGTATGTACACAATAGGCATGGGCGAGTCGCGAACGAGTCGGTCAGAACGAACGAATCCCGAAGGTGAACGACGAGAACTGATCCCCAAAACAAGAGAACTGATTCTTTTTTTTCTTTTTTACATTAAACAAAATTATGTCACGTAAATAAAGGATACAAATGAACAGAGCTTTGTCTCCCCTCGACCTTGTTTTGATTCAGTCTAAAACGTTCTCATGGTGGCTGAAGCCGCATGGGCTATTCTTCTTCAAACCACACACGTGCAATGCTTGAGCGGCGTCTTAGGCTAATGCTACAGAAATTTGCTTTTTTCCGAATACAGTCACCGTCGGAGACCTTCTGGTGTTTTAAAAGGCTCCATTTGCGGGCGTACCTCATATTTAAAAGCAAAGGGGTGAGGCCAGACACCTGAGATTCCCTGCCAAATTACGTAACAGACCATATGACTTAACAAACTGAACAAACGAATCAAACAAACGATTTGTGATAGTGAAGGGAGCAGAAAGAACCAATTCCCGGAAATTAATCGTTTTGCCCATGCCTAGTAAACAATGATGACACCAACTGTTAAACTGAAAAATCCTGACAACATTACAGACGAGGTGTGCTGTAATTTGCAACACTGACTGTACTTTCCTGAATCAATTGAAGGTTGAAATTACTTATCTCCTTTTCTTTTTATAATAAAAGGCAGCAAATCATGAAGGCAAAGCCCATCGCTACCTCAAATCGTCCTAATCTGTAACTGGGCTATCCTAGAGTACCACGCTGTGAGGTGGTTCAGCAGCAGGGACACCTGAGAAACTTAATACTGCTCTAGTTTTGATGAATTAACCACATAATTATCTCAGAATTCCGAGATAAGTTTAATCAAACCGTCCATTTTCATAAAGCGTCATGCATTCACTGTACATTACGTTTAAAAAATATTCTGGCTATCGACCTTCTCAAACTCTCTCCATCCTGGGACCCAAAATACCATTTCAGTGTGTCAGTTGGACCCAGAAAAAAGAGTTTTCCCTTGTGTGTTCCGACCCACTTCCCAACCAGATCCCGACCCCTACTCCCAGACCCCCAAGCTGTGGATTCCCAGCGTTCCCACCTGGCAGGCGTCGACGCCCCCCTCCGGTTTCCCGGCGCAGAACATGGTGGGCTGGATGCGGCCGCGGTAGAACTGGTTGCACCTGTCCAGCGGCAGCAGACTCACGTTGACCTCCTGGAGCCGGTTGACCCGCGGACCATCTGGGGGGGGGGGGGGGGGGAACCAGGAACAAGACCGGGTCCAGGAACACGTTTAGGATCGAGGACCAGGACCGGGTCCAGGAACACATTATAAAATCGAGCCGAACTCCAAGGCCGTGGCTCTTGGGGTTAGAAAGCCAGTAACTTTTGAAAACGTCAATCCGGGATCAAAATCAATGGTTGGGTTTAACTTAACTAAAATTAAATACTTAACTAAACTTAACTAAAATTAACCAAAGTGCCAATGGCTCCGAGCCCACGACAATATTCAACAGGTGGATGAAGCCACAAGCGTCCGAGAGCAACGCCACGTTCACACCGTACAAGTCCGTCGACGGATCCCATTGACTTTGCCCGGGGCGTTATCGAAATGCATCGTGGGCCCGTCCGTTCCGTCGGCTGCATTGCCCGCGTCGGAAAGTTGAGCAATGTTCAACTTTTCAGGAAAGCGACGGATCCGTCGGCCAATCAGATCGCGTTCCCCCCGCACGTCAGACACAGCTAAACGCCGCCGCGCTCACACTTCACACTACTGGGTACGTTACTCTCTCTGGTGGAGCCCCAGCCGGTGATGGAGCAGCTCATGGGAGGCTGCAGGGGGCCCATCCAGATCTCGATGGGCCTGACGTGCTGGTTGTACACCAGGGGCGTCTGGAGCTTCAGCAGAGCCACGTCAAACTCCTTGGTGCGCCGGCTGTAGCCCTGGTGGCTCACGATCCTGGACACGCCCGCCAGCTAGGGCGTCGGATACAAACGAGAATTCTTTATGTTTCAGAGTATGCTTAGGCCTGTATGAGCGCCTCAAAGTGTTTAACAGATCACTGAAAGATCACTACACTGATTCGTTAACCTCATTGCATAATTGCCTAAGTCATATTTTGGCCAAATTGTGATATCTAACCTCACTTTACCCTCCTAATGCTCATGAATCACTGTGCCTCATTGGCTATATCCTAAGCCAATCAGAGCGCTTGTTACATTCCATGATCACCCTCTTCCCAAGTCATCTATTTTACTGAGGCAATTATTGACATTAATTACAAGATGAAGCTGAAAATATGACTCAGGTGATCATGCTATGAGGCTCACGGTATGTAGCATGTACAGTTGTAAACAAAAAAGATGTGCGTATTCGTCGTCACCTGTTGAAAGGTCTCATTCGGGTTCTCCAGGTCATGTTTTCCTGCCATGACCGTCCAAGAAGAGGCGGTCTTAAACCTGAGAAAACACAAACAAGCACAAACAAAAACCCTATTTTGGTTCGGCTTTAAGTAACCTCTCAACATTTTGTGTAAAGAACCAGGACGTTTTTTTTATTATTTGCATTGATTCGACACGTCATTGTTTTGACCGTTCTTGCCGGAATCAGAAGGAAGCCTTTAGTGCACTAGTGACATCTGACCTCTGAAAACAGTGCGCCGCGGTGATGACCCACGAGGGGGCGATGATGGCGCCTCCACACGCCGGCATGGAGGCGTAGCGGAGGGAAACCTGCCACGGCCATGAGTGGGCCCACGCCTCCTTCCCACCGATGATCCTCGTCTCGATCTCCAGCTCGGGGGTGAAGGTGCGAATCCCCGCCAACGCTGATGATCGCAAAGTTCACGTTCATGCGGAGTGAACGTTGTTAGGGGTGAAACTCGAACAGAAGGGAATAACGCATACCGTAGTGTTCCTCATCATGTGCCGTTTGATTGGTGTGGTTGCTGCCTTCTGAAAGTCATGTTATCAAGAGGTACAACACTGATCAAGTCATAAGCTACTCGGTAATGCGAATTGACTCCTACGGTAATGACAGAGGGTCACGGTTACGTTAACACACTGGAAGATTGATCCATTCGGAAATTTAACCAGTAGGTCTCACATTTCTATAAGTCAAAATGTAACATTACCGGTGCGAATTCCCCTCAGTGTAAGTGAGAGGAGAAATAAAGGAATGACAGACATCAGGACCGGTGTTCAGTTGTTCCTCAAAACAAGGCTGCGTCTGAAACCCTCCTCAACGTGAGTGGTGCACACGT
Source organism: Pollachius pollachius (assembly GCF_949987615.1). NCBI lineage: Eukaryota > Metazoa > Chordata > Actinopteri > Gadiformes > Gadidae > Pollachius > Pollachius pollachius. The sequence continues at coordinate 2,928,402 of NC_136937.1, forward strand.
TACTTCTTAATCAGTCAAAACACCTGGCGCCTGCTATTAGTCTTTAGCGCGAAGACGTGCGCATAGCGACATCTAGTGGCATTAACCTGTTACAACACACTCTTTGCTGTCGTTTGCTTGAGAGTTGCATTTGATGTTGTATACGAAAAAAGCTGGCTTATTATTGAAAAATGTATGGATGTGATGTCATAAAAAAATCTCATGAATAACAATAGCCTTGTTAGATTGCAATAATAATATATTTTAATTCAGGAGGCACATATCAAGTTCCTAAAAATCACAAAGTGTTAAAAAGTTTAAAAAAAGTATGAAAACATTTGATATATACGAATGATGCATCTATGGATAGAAAGGTTGTCGAACATCTTGTAGGAGGTGAGGTACATCTCAATGAATTGTCCTTCAAAGTAAAGGCGCTGATATGACCTTCATCATTCAAAGATTGTTTTTTTTCTTACAGACATTGTAGCAAAGATGTGCCAGTACAAGAAAAAATAGCAGTTAAAAAAATAAAAAAAACATTCAGATAATGAAAGATACTAAACGTTAAGAAGGTCACATGACCAAACACCACACTGTATATTTACTCAAAGTGCAGTGATCCGAGATAGAAGAAAATTCAGTTCAGGAGTTTATATTCGATTCGGAGCGGTAGGCTAATATAGGCTAGCCTGGAAATCCAGACCCACATTTAGAAAGTTGTAGGGTCTGGCAACGAGTAATGAAAATGGCCCAACTCGAGGGGCGGCACCAAGCATGCATTTGAAAATATCACTGCACGCAATTGGATAACACTATGACCGATCAGAAGAATACAAGGGGTGACGAATCCAGACCAGCGGAGCTTACCAATAGATAAGACTCTTGCCGTATCCGGTCGGTAAAACAGCAACGCTTTGGCCCGCCTATATCAGATACACCGATGTGATTGGTTAATGTTTGGATCCAGGGGAATCGGGGAGCGCGTATATTGCCCGTTCCCAGAGTGACTCGCTGAGGAAATTCAAATTGTGCTCTCGCGAGAACTCTGGATTCCCAGGGTAAATATAGGCCACATTCTTAGTACAATCACATATTGACTTTTCATTTCCCGCTTATCTTTGGACGATTCATAATCATAATTCTTCCCAATGCCCGAATTTTGATTAAAATCGGAAACCAAAATGAAAAACGATAAATACCATTCCTCAAAAAACTTGTCCGAAAATACTTTAATGCAGAAGCAAAATAGAGAAGAACTAAACCCTAACAACACAGTGCTATCACCAGCTATATTACCACACATGGTGAGCGACAAACGCACAGAGCGACACTCCGTTCCGAGCGAGCCATCGGGGGAGAGTCGGAGGGGGGGGGCGGGCTCCGCACGCGTTGTGTCAGGTGACCAGGCTGGCGCCCCCGTCGGTCGGCGTGAGGAACTGCACCTTGGGGATGGCGAGGGACGCCGTGTTGTTCCTGCGCACGTTGCCGCTGCCGGCGGCGCCCTGGCGCATGGAGTTGTTGCGGCGCATGGAGTTGCGTTTGCGCAGGGAGTTCTGGTGCGACAGCTCACTCTTCTGCAGCGTCTGGATGAGGATGGACGGCTTCTCGTCCAGCTCTCTGGCGCTGCAGCGCGGCGTCGCCACCTGGGGGCGGGCGCACCACACGGCGCCTTAGCATTGGGCTAGCGTCGTTTTGGGTTGTTTTATGTAAATTACGATTTGCACAATTCCTTTTTTTTTTTAAGATTCGATGATTTATGGAAAACAATGCGTACATCATCTCAAATTCGGAGTTCTATCGATTAGCATTGGCAAGCTACGTATGCTATGATTGAGATGGCTTTAGGAATTGTTCTCCATTCACAACCAGCACACCTTTAACACCTTAAACCTTATCAGCAGTGATTAAGATCATTCAAAAGTATTATGAATCAAAAACTAAAAGTATACAAGTAAGTGAGTAAGAAAGTAGAACTGAAGTAAGAAAGTAAAAAGTACAAAGAAGTCAAGGTATTTCTTACGATTATCCCTCACATCGAGTACGTAAAAAACATTACAACTACAAAGTATCCCGTATCAAAAGTGTGACAGCCAGCTCGTCGGGAGCAGTCAGGATGAGGCGTCTCGCTCAGGGACACCACAACGCTCCAGCTACGAGGAGTATAAGCCAACCCGCTCTACCTTCTGAGCTACTGCCTCCCGTAACTAAGTATGTAGTACATAAGTAAGTAAGTAAAAAGTACAAACGAGTCAGGGTATTACTTACCATTATCCCTTACGTCAAATTAGTAAAAAAAAAAAAGTGTTCCCCGAGTGGAGCAGTCAGCTTCTACTCCTCCTGTTACCTTGACGGTGTTGCCGAACTTGGAGTAGTCCACGGAGTAGACGCCCTCCTCCTCGTTGACGATGGGCACGAAGCGGTGGCCCCACTGGATCTCGTCCGAGATGTAGGAGGTGCGGGCCTGTGTGGTGATGCCCGTGGTCTCCACCACGCCCTCCAGGATCACGATCACCTCCAGGTCGCTGCACTGCAGCTCCATGGCCGACAGGTCGTACAGCGGGCTGGTGGCGAGGGGCGAGGGAGAGGTAAGGCGTGGTGGTGTAAGCTCCACCCGCTTTTCAAATTTTTTGTTTCGCATGTTTCGTATTTTATGTTTGTAATTGTACTTAAGTTCTATTTTTTTGTCTTAGCTCATTTTCCGCGCGTTTGTGTGGACGCGTAAACTCGTTTCAAGCCTGTAAGGTAAAGTGTGTATCATTTTGTGGCATTTAGCGAAACGGACTATGCGGAAATAGAATATAAATAATTTATATAATATAAAAGTGATATATATATATATATATATATATACAAATGAAAATATTTGTGTACCTGTGTGTCCGGGTTTGTGTACTTTGATGCGTGTGAGGGCCTGCTTTGCGTGTGTGCGTATGTTCTTGGTATGTGCGTGTGTACGGACCTGTTCTTGTCGATGGTGTGGCAGATGATCAGCGGCGCAAGCAGGAAGAGGCTGTTGCTGGCCAGGGCGCTCTCCGTCTGCAGGTCGATCTGGTGGATGGGGATCACCTCCCCCTCGGGGGTGGTGGTCTTCTTCACCACCTGGGGGGGGGGGCACAGGACCGGGACAGCAGTGCATTAGGCTTTAGGACCACCAGTGGAGGGCCCAACATTCACCATTGGTAATGGACTGCATTTATAAAGCGCTTTTCTAACCAGTGGCCACTCGAAGCGCTGTGTGCATGAATTCACCCATTCATGCACACCTTCACACACCGACGGAGGTGGCAACCATGCAAGGCGACAGCCAGCGCGACGGGAGTAATCAGGGTGAGGCGTCTCGTTCAGTGACACCGCGGTAGTATAGGAGGAGCCGGGGATCGAACCAGCAACCTTCCGGTTACCAATCTACCAACTGATCCATTGATTTGGTTCAGTAAAATAACCAAAAAGTTCTCATTGCCGTGTCAAAAGACAGACAACCAATTGAACATCTTCTATTGATATTGTTTATCAATGCAGTCAAACATTATAATGAGAGATCAATAGTTATTAAGCCGACAAGGCATGGAGGCATGAATAAAAACACCTTTACAGAAACCCCTGTAGTTTGTGTTTCTGACACCAGGGGGAGGGGTGTAGGTTACCAGCGATTTTAGTTCAATTCCACCTGCGTTATTTAACTCATTCAACTCACCTGTCTAGTGTCTACTTAAGTTCTCAGTTTCTCTTTTTTTTTCTCTCTTAAGTTTAAACTGGTTTCTCCAGTTTGTAGGACCATCCGTTCCAGTGTCTCCCCTCTCTGTCCGCTCCTGCCCACCCTGACGCTACCGGCCGAGCCCTCTCTTGGCCGCAGCCAATCACAGCAGAGCACCACAGAAGGGGGCGGGGCGTACCTGCAGCCGCACGGCGGCCCCTAACGACCAATCACAACAGAGCACCACAGAAGGGGGCGGGGCGTACCTGCAGCCGCACGGCGGCCCCTAACGACCAATCACAGCAGAGCACCACAGAAGGGGGCGGGGCGTACCTGCAGCCGCACGGCGGCCCCTATGATCATGCTCTTGCGCAGGTCCCCGATGCGCGTCATGAAGCACAGCCGGTTGTTCCTCACGGCGATGACGGCGTGCCGGCTGAAGATCAGCGTCTCGGCGCGGCGGTTGGACTGCGCCGTCTTCATGAAGATGCAGCCTGGAGACGCGGGGGGGAGGGGGATATGGATGTCTTTAGTAGGGCTGCCCGATTTTTGGAAAAAATCACAATGATGATTATTTTGGTCAATATTGATATCACGATTCAAACGATTATTTTTCGAGTTTGAAAACACGATGCATTATTCAGCGTTTCTCTCCTAAAAAACACTTTGTAACTGAGAACTTAAATGGTCGAATAGAAAATGTTCAAATAGAAAAATAGTGTACAAATATGTATCCAGCTGTTATCTATATCCATCTATATCCAGGTCTAGAGAGCTCCCTCATACTCTGTCACAACTGTTTCTTTGTGTATTTGTGATGTTACAAGGTGTGTGGTTGCTGTCAGTAACGCCAAGTGGCCCCCTAGTGGACATTAAAGAGATTTCCTTTTCTGTTTTTTGTACTTTGTACGAGGATTGATCAATGGATGTCGAACAGCTTTAAGTTGGCCCATATTAAACTAATGGGGTGCTGGTAAGTGTGTTTGTCTCCCAGTCGAGAGGTTCTGGGTTCGAATCCCAGTGTCTCTAGTCTACCTGTAGATGATTCTAAAGTTTAGACTCATAACGCTACCTGCTTCATAATTAAATTAATTCATTGAAGAGACTTGAATGAGACAGTCAACCAAATAGTAAAGATTTGTCTTCTGATTAAATGTAGTGATACACACTATTCTCACACTGTAACTATTCTCTTTGAATAGGAGTCCCCTTTGAAAGGATAAGCACATTGTTGTGTTATTGGTTATTATGGTTTCTACGTTTGAAATGTTTTGTCTCAAACTGTTAAACTGTAGAAATGCTTTTCACAATACCATTAAACTTCTTTGAGTGAAACGCAAAATTAGACAAGTAAATCTATAAACGGTGCCAAAACGATCTTCAATATTTTCTATTAATACTTTATAAAAATAAATAAAATGCATATAAATGGCCCAGTAGGCTACAAATTTGCAGAAGAGCGAGAAACAGGAAACGGCCTCTAGATAGCGGTGTGTGTGTGTGGGGGGGGGGGGGGGGGGGGGGTCCATCTCCCCCGACCCTCTCTCCACCCTCTCCACCCTCTCCTTCCCTACCCAGCATGATGGCGTTGATGATGAGCCCCACGATGTTCTGGACGATGAGCACCGCGATGGCCGTGCCGCACTCCTCGGTGATCATGCGGCCCCCAAAGCCGATGGTCACCTGCACCTCGATGGAGAACAGAAAGGCCGAGGAGAACGACCTGGGGGCGGGAGAGGCCGAGAGAGGGGGGGCAAGAGAGACCCAGAGAATGGATTCACTTTAAATGTATCGAAAGTTAGAGACCAACTTATGTTGTCGATATCGAACTCCACATAAAATTAAAAAAAAACACGTTTAATGAATTCCTGTGTTTTCCAACGTTCCCCACTGCCAGGGCTTACACAGACCAGTCATCCAGCGGTGAGGGGTAAACTAGTCTATTGACTCACTTGACGTTAGTGACGCACTCGGTCCGGTTCTCACGGTCCTGGTTCAGATCCCCGTGGCCGAACGCCACCAGCCACCAGGTCATGGCGAACAGCAGCCAGCTGCTCACGAACGTGGTGGTGAAGATGACCAGGGTGAAGCGCCATTTCAGGTCCACCAGGGTGGTAAACACGTCCTGCAGGAAGCGGCCCTGCTCGCGGATGTTCTTGTGCGCCAGGTTGCAGGAGCCGTTCTTGGCGATGAAGCGGGCTTTGTTCACCCGGTCCCTGAACACCGGCTTGCGGGGCATCCGAGAGGCGAGCCCCGGTAGTCCGAACTCCTCCGGGATGATGCTTTTTCGGGCCAACATCTTGAGTCTGGACTCGACGTCCCTAAATCCCGTTCAACTTGTAGGGCCACCTGATGCGGAGTCCAGAAAGACAGCCGAGTCCCAAAAACACTCGCGGCGTTCTCACCTGCACCCATAAAGCACTAAATGATGAAATAATCCGCATTTCAGAGACATGTTCTGCAATCTCTCACCTCATTTGGGTAGTGACTGTCTGGAAAAATGAAAAAAAAGAAAAATCGGCGAGGCTCTCCGAAAGAAAACTCCGACGCACCAGCTCCGCTTCCACCATAAAGTTGCTCCCGAGTTCAGAGGAGTTTCCAGGGCGCCTTCGACCCCACGGCGGTGCTGACGGAGGCGGGCTGACGGAGGAGCATGGGCGGTGTGGCTCTGGGCTGCCCCGACCTCACTTTATCAATATTGTTTCAGGAGATTGTAGTTTTTTTTTTTGTTGTGTTTGTTTGCGTTGGAATATAATAAAAGGTGAACAATGAAGCGTGTATCATACAACGAACGGGACTATACAACAATTTGGTGGCGTAGGCTCTTACATAAATAACTACGTGGTTTTTTTATGAGTTTCCAAACTTGTCTGCGTTTGAAGGCACGCATCGCTGACTTGTGTGGAGATGTGGTCTGTAGGTGGCGCTGTTTCATCACTTATGCTGTTTGTGCGTAAAGCGTCTGCATGGTGAAAGCCCACCAAACGGACCACCCGTTGGCTCTTCGTCATAAATGTTTTGGGTTGGATTTTATATTTGAGAAAGAAAAGTTAACTCCCGAAATCAATGTTTTTTTATTTATTGAAAAGAGGCACACTTTGTTTGAATGTAATAATCGAGTTGATATAATGTATATCTACACATATAAATACATACATGTATATAGATAACAACAAAGTAATGAAGAGAGGTTAGAAACTGACTGTTTGTAAATCATTTAATAGTTTTAACAGTCAACGGGTCATTTGAAAAACAAATCAATCTTATAAATATCAAAGTTGTGACACACTATATATGCATAGTTGTATGTGTTGGGGTGATTGCATGATGAGGGGGTATCTAGGCATACATGCATGGCTGAGGTTTGGGTGGTAGGGCTATACTGACAATCTTTCCCGCCCAGGATACTGATAGGATTAGTGTTAGCATGTAGAATACTATAATAAAGGCCATTAATACATTTATCTCAATGGCTTCTTGTCCGATGTTTTACTACTACGAACATTTTACTGTGATTAACGACTTTACAAAAGGGCGAGGGAAAGTCCCAGAATCAAAAGCACGTGTGTAAAACCATTTGATCTTCTCTTTGCTGCCAATCGGACAACGAAGAGTTTACATACCCTGTGATGATCAAGAGACGAACTCGAAATAGGTAGGAGGGTGAGGGATTCAAGGAGATGGATATAGGCTAGATAAAGATCAGGGTAGGGAGAGCTCTCTCATACACCGACACAACTGAGGAACAACATGAACTCAGTAAAAAATATCATCCTGTGTTTATAACTGTGGAGGAGATCGGATGGGAAGAGATCCATCACCTGTCACCGTTTGGGCTGTCCGAGACACTGAAGTAGTATTAGTAGTATTCTGTTCCTCTGTGTTAGTCGTTCTTTTATTTGCTCTTTGCTCAGAGGACAGGGAGGAGGGCCGCCGGCCAATAACAAGACACATTTGGCAGAGAGATGTGACCCCATCGCCAAACACACACACACAGACGTGCGCACACAGTCACACAGTCACGTACAAACAACAAAGAATGGAACATGGTATCTAACACTTCTAGACATGATTCTGAGAAATATATTGAAAGAACATATGTTCTTATAAACAGGAATACACAGACAAAAACATTCACAGACACGTGCAGACACACACACAATCACGCAGGAGCAGACAAAAACACACACACAGACACACACACACGTAGGTGAAACAAACATGACAGAGGAAATTTTAAAAAGGTTACAAAAACAACTAAAACCAATAACATAGTAATGCAGTTGTTGGCTTTATCTCAATTGTATCCAACATCTGCTTTCACACACTTCAGGGCAGAACACATGGCACACAAGCAGTTTCCTCAAAGAACACAATCATACCTCAAGCTGAAACCTCTGACACCATTTCAAATATAAAAACAAACCATAAAGTTTAAAAGTCATCGGTTAAAAAAATACAAAGCCAGTCCCACACTTTGATACACACTCCCCTGAGCCGGGGGCATGACTCAGACAGAAGGAGGTGGAGATGGAGGGTCCATAGCTAGCTAACGATACTTCCGTTGCCAGACGTCCCTGTGCTGGATACTGTCCACTGGGAGTCTGCTCTGGTGATCAGACCTGACGTCCAAAACCCAGGAGAATGAACCACAAGCAGGCGAGAGAGGGATAGAGTAATATACAGGTGTTGCCGTCTAAAGGTCTTCACGTTTTCACTCTAAGGCCCCATAGACCATTTATGATTATCATTATATTATTGTTATGGTATATATGCGAGATTCCTGTAGTTTAAGTATCTGGAAGAGCCTATATATTACACCAGGTGTGATGTTGATTTGCCGTTAAAAAGCCATTTCAAGACCGTAACTGTAGCGACATCACATGGGGTTGGGAGCTAATAAACTGCTCTATAAAAAAGCGAGTACAAATTCATAATAAAAAGCCGATATAGAAACATACTCACACACTGGTTTGTTGTTGAGATATGGCTTGTTTGTCCCCTGACCAGAGTACTGAAAGTTTAAAGCTTCTATGCGCTATAAAGACCATAATAAAGATGTGATCTGAGACTCAAAAGGAGCTTTATCAAACACAAGCCTAATTTCCCTCCCCATGTAAAACAACAAAAAAATAATAATCTTGCCACTAAACCAACAGATCAAACGTTCGTCAAACACTGAAAGTATACGTACCGATATGAAGACACGAAAAAGAGAAAAGGGTTATAATAACTCTATAGAGATACAGGTGTATATAAAATAATGGTATCTCGGGAGGGGTGGATAGCTAGTATCCGGGGTCCCAGAGAAGTTGGGTTTCAGCAACGCACGACGGCAGACAGACAGGGGGTCCACCGGCTCTCACAGGAGACTCTGACGTGGTACCCTACAGTGTTCGCACTAGACAGGCCACAGAAACAAAAACAAGTGCTAAGCTAACGGCTAGCAGTGATGCTAGCCTAGCGCCACTCCTGCTGTAGCAGGAAGAGCTGTATATTAATTAAGAAAACTTAAAGAATAAGGTTTTTGGTGTAGAAATAATATGTTGCTATACTGTTAGTCCCTGTATACCGTGAATAAGGCTGTTTTTGACATCTGTTCAGTTCATTGGACTCAATACAAAGTTCTGTACTAGTAATGTTCATTCGTGTTGAAACATGATATTTAAAATGAAATACAGAACAGGCCAAGGACTAAATTCACGTCATTCAAATCCTTATCAAGAGGTTTTGTTTTTTGGTTTGAGAGGTTGAAGTTGCGGTTTCAATCAATCAATAATCAATACAACCCCGACATATTCCTACACACCAAAACTAGGAGGAACATTCCAGTTTCAGGAAATAAAAGTCATCCCTAATATTTTGAGTTAGTTCATTAGTATTTTATAATTTACAATTTCAAAAATACAAAAGTGCTTGTTGGACATGTAGGACTTTTATTCTCTGAAGCAGGAAGTTCTCATCTTGGATCAAAACCTGGACTTTGAAGACTAGTTTACTCCGTGGCCTGTGACACACCGTGTTTTTAAGCGTGACACAAACATGTTGAAAAGAGGCTAAATGATCTGATATGACACATAACAAAAGGTTAATACTTTAAATAAGACGATATATAAAACGTTCAAACCCCAAAAAATACTTCAACGAATAAATCAACAGATTCCTTGAACTAACAATTAACAATGAATGGATTAATAAACCAATCACTGCATTCATCAATCAATTTTTTTTTCGTTGACAGTAACACATCAAAATCATAGACATCGTCAATAAATCAATAAAAAAAACATCAATAAAAAAATTGGTTGAGGGTCCGGGCACCGAATTCCCTGGTGGGCTTTGTGACGTTACCACCCCTTTAAACAAGATGGCTGAACGTCGGGTTCCATCTCCATGGCGATGAACCATAGACGTCGGGGAGGGTAGGGATGGTGGTGGGGGGGGAGTGCGCTAACCGAACGACCGGCTCGTCTGTTCTGTTCGACCCAAACCGGCCGTCCCAGACGGGATCCAACAAACTCGGGAAAGACGTTAAGGATCCGCGCGGACGTCGACGGTCGACGCCGCGTTGAGCGTTAATCGTACCGTAGACCGGTATGTTACGAGTTTTTTTCCGTTCCTACATGTCGGCGCGGACGAAGGAGGCGAACATGCTGTCCTCCTGCTCCAAAAGGGTCTCGGGTTTGTCGTACTCCAGGATGTTCCCCCTCTTCATCACGATGACCAGGTCGGCCTCCAGGATGGTGTGGACGCGGTGCTGCACACGCACACATACAAACAGGCACACACACGGGTACACACACGCACAAAGGCATGGTCACACACACACACACGCACGCACACACACAAACACACACACGGGCACACGCGCACACACACAAACACACAGAGGAAGAAGAATCATTAATGTGTACAGGCGGGTTCTTGAAAGACGATATGAAGTTTTGACAAGATTTGAACGACATACAACAGATATGATACGCCAGTCATTCAAAGAGGAACAACATGCAGGATTGTTTTGTCTACCCCCCTCTAAATTGATGGAATTAAACTCTTACGCATTAAATGGCGTCCTCATGTTTAAGCCCTGAAACGTCAGCCATTTTGCTTCTCACAAACCCAGAACTGCATTTAAAACGTAAAATCGGTTTTCCCAATACGTCGCTGAATTAACCACCACAGTAGACCATGTAATGTAGCTCTGAACACCAGAGCATAAGAGATAGTCCGGACTAGTGCGGTATGCTCTGGTCTGGTTTAGACTGGTCTAGTGTGGTCTGGTCTGGTCCGGTCTGTTCCGGTCTGGTCTGGTTTAGACTGTTCCAGTCTGGCCTAGTCTAGTCTAGTCTAGTCCGGTCCGGTCTAGTCTAGTCTAGTCTAGTCTAGTCTGATCTGGTCTGGTCTGGTCTGGTTCAGACTGGTCCAGTCTGGGATCTAGTGCGGTCTTGTCCAGTCTGGTCCGGTCTGGTCTAGTCTGGTCTGGTCTGGTCTGGTCTAGTCTGGTCATTTCCAGTCTGGTCCAGTCCGGTCTAGTCTAGTCTAGTCTAGTCTGGTCTGGTCCAGTCCGGTCTGGTCTGGTCTAGTCCCGTCTGGGGTTTAGTGCGGTAGGCGTGCAGGCGAGTGGTCTGTCTGGTACCAACCGGACGGGGTGCCAGAGGCAGCGAGGGCCGAGGCCCCCCAGACTCCAGGCCCCTGGGGTGCCTCCCACTCCACGGGGAGAAGAAGAAGAACTCGGGGGGGAGAGAGGGAGAGAGGGAGGGAGAGAATGAGGGAGGGAGAGAACGAGGGAGGGAGAGAGGGAGAGAACGAGGGAGTGAGGAAGCGAGGGGCAAGGGGCAAGAAACGGAAAGTGAAGAGGTGTAAAAAGAGGAAGAGGAAGGCACCGCAAGGGCAGGTAGGAGAGTAAGAGTAAGAAAAGGAGTGAGAAGAAAGAGTAGGGAGACGGAACCAGAGAGCGAAGCAGGAGGACGGAGGACGGAGGGTGGGCCCCGGAGCGGAGGACTACTTGTGGCTCTGCACTAGCACCCTGAAGAGGCTGTCCTCCTGGGCCAGCAGGGCGGCGGCAGAGTCGCACTCCACAAGGATCCCAGAGGAGAACACCAGCACCTGCTCCGCCGCCGCGATGGACGACACCAGGTGCTGGGGGGGTGGGGGGGGAGGAGGAGGAGGAGGTGGTGGTGGAGGAGAAGGTGGTGGAGGAGGTGGAGGTGGAGGTGGTGGAGGTGGAGGAGGTGAAGGTGGTGGTGGTGGTGGAGGAGGTGGTGGTGGTGGGAGGGGAGGAGGGATGGGGTTGGAAGACAGAAGGAGGAGTTTGAGTAGAGGAGGTGGAGGAGTCGATGGTAAGAGAGGAAGACGGATGTGGGTGGAGGAGGTGGTGGTGAGACAGGCAGAGGGGTGTGGGTGGAGGAGGCGGTGGTGAGACAGGCCGAGGGGTGTGGGTGGAGGAGGCGGTGGTGAGACAGGCCGAGTGGTGTGGGTGGAGGAGGTGGTGGTGAGACAGAGGGAGGCGGGGATGGGAGGAGGTGGTGGGCGGGGTCGGGGACAGATTGGACGGAGGACGCAGAATGAAAGACAAGCGATGGAATGAAAGATAGGAGCGATGAATACCATTATGAAGGAGGGGGGAGGGGAGGGGGAGGGGGAGGGGAGAGGGAGAGGGAGGGGGAGGGGGCGGGGGAGGGGAGAGGGAGGGGGAGGGGAGGGGAGGGGGAGGGGGAGGGTGGGAGGCATGGGGGAGGATGAGGAGGATTACAATATGGATAAGGGGGAGACAGGAAGTGGAGAGAGACAGAGAGAGGGGGAGGGAGAGAGAGAGAGAGCGACAGACAGACAGACAGACAGACAGACAGAGAGAGAGAGAGACAGAGAGAGAGAGAGACAGAGAGAGAGAGAGAGACAGACAGACAGAGAGAGACAGAGACAGAGAGAGAGAGACAGACAGACAGACAGACAGAGACAGAGAGAGGGAGAGGGAGAGGAAGAGAGAGAGAGGGAGAGAGAGAGAGACAGAGAGAGAGAGACAGAGAAAGAGAGAGAGAGAGAGAGAGACAGAGACAGAGAAAGAGAGAGAGAGAGAGAGAGAGCAGAAGGGAGTAGGAGAGAGAGTTCATGAAACAGACAAGACCAGACCAAGCCACAGAGAGAGAGAGGGAGAGAGAGAAGGAAGAAGATGGAGGATGGAAGAGAGGGGGAGGAGCAGAGGGGGAGGAAGAGAGAGGGAGGGAGAGAGGGGGAGGGAGAGAGGTAGAGGAAGAGAGAGGGGGAGGAAGAGAGGGAAAAAAGGGAAGAGGATTACGTGGACGAGTCTTAACAGAGAACAGGTGAGTCTAAAGGACAGTTAAAGCGTTTCTAAGTAAGGGTTCAAATTCATCCCATCAGGAATGTTGCAAATCAAGTGATATAAACTGTAAATTAGAATTGATTCTTACAATCAATGACAATTGATTCTAACAACCAATTAGAATTGATTGCAACAGTACTTGGTGAGTAAATGATTTGTAATTCTAACAGGACATGTGTAGAATCTATTTATCCTAACATGATTTTGTGTATTGATCTTATTATCTATGCCCCGGGATATTTTGTTGATCCTGTATGGATGGATTTGATCATATCAGAAAACCCAATTGAATAACCAGGAAATGACGGCAAATTCCCCTGAATCATTTCCGATAGAAGAACCCCAATGTTACGGAAACAGAACTAGGAGCGAATTGTAAACCCCTCATTTGACCAGGAAAAAGTTTGCGGTAGAAAGAGTACGGCGACGTTATGACAGGACAGAAAAAGGGTACACTGAACAAGGAGTAAGTTTAGAGAAAGTTGCTCAATCACTGAGTTGGGGAAGAAGAGTTTGATCTCAGGACGAGAGAGAGAGAGAGGGAGAGAGAGAGAGAGAGGACCAAGGACGTGGCGTTTATCTGCATCCATCTCCCCAGGGAATGAAGTGATTTATGGACATCAAGCCTCAGACCGCTCTCACATAACGCCTTCGTTAACCCTGGACAGCAGCAGCATACCAGCTATCTGTGATCGACGACGCCGGGTCGATGTTCCCCCGGCGATGCAGACTGGTCGTTGGCGAATCTAAATGTGATCCAACTCTCTCTAAGTATCGTGCGCTGCTACTTGGCCATTGGCTCGTCCAGAGAGCTAGGTTTGCCAAAATGTCCCTCGGTGCATTGAGTCTAATCCCCTCGTCCGAGTTACAGGAAGCAGAACGAGCTCTGGTTCTGATCTGATTCCTCCACCACCACCACCACCACCATTCCTCTCTCTCCCTCCCCCTCTCTTCTTCTCCCCCCCCTCTCTCTCTCCCTCCCCCTCTCTTCTTCTCCCCCCCTCTCTCTCTCTCCCTCTCTCTTCCTCCCCCTTTCCTCCTCCACCTCTTTTCCTCCCCCTCTCTTCTTCTCCCTCTCTTCCCCCTCTCTCTTCCTCCCCCTCCATTCCTGCCTCTCTCTTCCTCCCTCTCTCTTTCCTTCCACTCTCTTTCCTCCCCCCTTCCATTCCTCCCTCTCTCTTCCTCCTCCTCTCTTCCTTCCACTCTCTTCCTCCTCCTCTCTTCATCCCCCTCCATTCCTCCTCCTCTCTTCCTCCCTCTCTCTTCCTCCTCCTCTCTTCCTCCCCCTCCATTCCTCCCTCTCTCTTCCTCCCTCTCTCTTCCTCCCTCTCTCTTCCTCCTCCTCTCTTCCTTCCCCTCTCTTCCTCCTCCTCTCTTCCTCCCCCCTCCATTCCTCCTCCTCTCTGCCTCCCTCTCTCTTCGTCCTCCTCTCTTCCTCCCCCTCCATTCCTCCCTCTCTCTTCCTCCCTATCTGTTCCTCCCTCTCTTATCCTCCCCCTCCATTCCTCCCTCTCTCTTCCTCCCTCTCTCTTCCTCCCCCTCCATTCCTCCCTCTCTCTTCCTCCCTCTCTCTTCCTCCCCCTCCATTCCTCCCTCTCTCTTCCCGCCCTCTCTCTTCCTCGGATTCCTCCCCCACCACCACCACCATCACCATCAACGGAAGCCCATGAGATGGGGTGGAGGTGGAGGTGGGAGGTGGAGGCTCGGGGGGGGGGTGCACTCACTGCGATGGTGACGACTGTCCGGTCTGCGAAGGCGGT